>NC_069500.1:1381469346-1381474346 GCF_027579735.1 Bombina bombina
GGAGGCGTTGCGGCGTTACGCTAACAAATGATGGATCAGGTCTGACGCGGTGATGTTGGGGTATACGGAGTTGTTTACAAGTATCGCCAAGGCAACCGTTCATTGTGCCGCGGTGGGTGACGTACGTATTTATCTGCGTCCTGTTAGCCTATGAGAAATTTTGTTGTTTCTATTGTGATTGACTAGCAACAAGGAACAGGGTGTGGCTACCTATGACGAATCGGCCTGGCCTATCAACACACGGGGGCACGTCATATCCCACCTATCAGGCATTTTGTTGTCTTTATTATTTTTTTAGCAGATGTAAGCTTTAGAGTTGTTTTAGTTTCAGTAGATCGGACATGATATGGGGGCTATCAGATACATTTAGAGTTTGCACACATAGGACTATGGATTAGGGTGTATATATTTACACATTCTATGTATTATTCACTACACTTTACCCTGATTATAGGGATTCATGCTTGTTTTGCACACGGCTCAACTTTTGCACACGGCACATTTTCATTGGTAGTTTACTTGGGGGAGTGTTATATGGGTCTATAAATGTTTTTTTTTTTCACTATTTGTTTGTCAGAGGAAGGGACGCTGTTGGTCCCGAAACGTCACAATAAACTTTTGATTTAAACTGCTGTCTACAGTCCAGTGAGTGCTTTCTACAATTTTCACTTGCTACATACCTGGCTACAGCACCCTGGCAAGTTGTAGTGTGTTGGTGAGAGTGCATATACTACAAGACATTTCTATATATATATATATATATATATATATAATTAAATAACATAATTTATGTAAGAACTTACCTGATAAATTCATTTCTTTCATATTAGCAAGAGTCCATGAGCTAGTGACGTATGGGATATACATTCCTACCAGGAGGGGCAAAGTTTCCCAAACCTCAAAATGCCAATAAATACACCCCTCACCACACCCACAAATCAGTTTAACGAATAGCCAAGAAGTGGGGTGATAAGAAAAAAGTGCGAAAGCATAAAAAACAAGGAATTGGAATAATTGTGCTTTATACAAAAAAATCATAACCACCACAAAAAAGGGTGGGCCTCATGGACTCTTGCTAATATGAAAGAAATGAATTTATCAGGTAAGTTCTTACATAAATTATGTTTTCTTTCATGTAATTAGCAAGAGTCCATGAGCTAGTGATGTATGGGATAATGACTACCCAAGATCTGGATCTTCCACGCAAGAGTCACTAGAGAGGGAGGGATAAAATAAAGACAGCCAATTCCGCTGAAAAATAATCCACACCCAAAATAAAGTTTAAATCTTATAATGAAGAAAACTGAAATTATAAGCAGAAGAATCAAACTGAAACAGCTGCCTGAAGTATTTTTCTACCAAAAACTGCTTCAGAAGAAGAATACACATCAAAATGGTAGAATTTAGTAAAAGTATGCAAAGAAGACCAAGTTGCTGCTTTGCAAATCTGATCAATCGAAGCTTCATTCCTAAACGCCCAGGAAGTAGAAACTGACCTAGTAGAATGAGCTGTAATCCTTTGAGGCGGAGATTTTCCCGACTCGACATAAGCATGATGAATTAAAGATTTCAACCAAGATGCCAAAGAAATGGCAGAGGCCTTCTGACCTTTCCTAGAACCGGAAAAGATAACAAATAGACTAGAAGTCTTTCGGAAATCCTTAGTAGCTTCAACATAATATTTCAAAGCTCTAACTACATCCAAAGAATGCAATGATCTCTCCTTAGAATTCTTAGGATTAGGACATAATGAAGGAACCACAATTTCTCTACTAATGTTGTTAGAATTCACAACCTTAGGTAAAAATTTAAAAGAAGTTCGCAACACCGCCTTATCCAGATGGAAAATCAGAAAAGGAGATTCACAAGAAAGAGCAGATAATTCAGAAACTCTTCTAGCAGAAGAGATGGCCAAAAGAAAACAAAACTTTCCAAGAAAGTAATTTAATGTCCAGTGAATGCATAGGTTCAAACGGAAGAGCTTGAAGAGCCCCCAGAACCAAATTCAAACTCCAAGGAGGAGAAATTGACTTAATAACAGGTTTTATACGAACCAAAACTTGTACAAAACAATGAATATCAGGAAGAATAGCAATCCTTCTGTGAAAAAGAACAGAAAGAGCAGAGATTTGTCCTTTCAAGGAACTTGCAGACAAACCTTTATCCAAACCATCCTGAAGAAACTGAAAAATTCTCGGAATTCTAAAAGAATGCCTGGAAAAATGATGAGAAAGACACCAAGAAATGTAAGTCTTCCAGACTCGATAATATATCTTCCTAGATACAGATCTACGAGCCTGTAACATAGTATTAATCACAGAGTCAGAGAAACCTCTTTGACTAAGAATCAAGCGTTCAATCTCCATACCTTTAAATTTAAGGATTTGAGCTCCTGATGGTAAAAAAGGACCTTGTGACAGAAGGTCTGGTCTTAACGGAAGAGTCCACGGTTGGCAAGAAGCCATGCGGACAAGATCCGTATACCAAAACCCGTGAGACCATGCTGGAGCCACCAGCAGAAAAAACGAGCATTCCTTCAGAATCTTGGAGATTACTCTTGGAAGAAGAACTAGAGGCGGAAAGATATAGGCAGGATGATACTTCCAAGGAAGTGACAATGCTTCCGCCTGAGGATCCCTGGATCTGGACAGATACCTGGGAAGTTTCTTGTTTAGATGAGAAGCCATCAGATCTATTTCTGGAAGTCCCCACATTTGAACAATCTGAAGAAACACCTCTGGGTGAAGAGACCACTCGCCCGGATGTAACGTTTGGCGACTGAGATAATCCGCTTTCCAATTGTCAATACCTGGGATATGAACCGCAGAGATTAGACAGGAGCTGGATTCTGCCCATACCAGTATTCGAGATACTTCTTTCATAGCCAGAGGACTGTGAGTCCCTCCTTGATGATTGATATATGCCACAGTTGTGACATTGTCTGTCTGAAAACAAATGAACGATTCTCTCTTTAGAAGAGGCCATGACTGAAGAGCTTCTGAAAATTGCACGGAGTTCCAAAATATTGATTGGTAATCTCACCTCCTGAGATTTCTCAAACCCCTTGTGCTGTCAGAAACCCCCATACAGCTCCCCAACCTGTCAGACTTGCATCTGTTGAGATCACAGTCCAGGTTGGAAGAAAAAAAGAAGCCCCCTGAACTAAACGATGGTGGTCTGTACCACGTCAGAGGGTGTCGAACAATCAGTTTTAAAGATATTAAATGAGATATCTTTGTATAATCCCGGCACCACTGGTTCAGCATACAGAGCTGAAGAGGTCGCATGTGAAAATGAGCAAAGGGGAACACGTCCAATGCAGCAGTCATAAGAACCTAGAATTTCCATGCATAAGGCTACCGAAGGGAATGATTGAGACTGAAGGTTTCAATAAGCTGAAACCAATTTCAGACGTCTCCTGTCCAACAGAGACAGAGTCATGGACACTGAATCTATCCGGAAATCTAAAAAAGGTTACTCTTGTCTGAGGAATCAACAAACTTTTTGGTTATTTGATCCTCCAACCATGTTCTTGAAGAAACAACACTCATAAAAAGCTGGAAAGGATCTTTCCATTGAAAATGAGCAAAGGGAATTGAATCCAATGCTGTTAAAACTTCTATGCATATATAGCAACTGAAGGAAATAATAGAGACTAAAGGTACCGACAGACGGAACCCAATACAAATTGTCCCTTGTCTGATAGAGACAAAGATAGTGACATAAACCATTTGGAAACCTAAAAAAAAAGGTGACCCTTGTGTGAGGAATCAAGAGCTTTTGAAAAAAGATCCTCTAACTATGTCCTGAAGAGCAAGTGAAACATATGAGATCCGCATCCTCATTAAATAATCTGAATGAAAACAGAAAAATGAAGAATACACATTTATTGTATCTAAAGAAAACAAATAATGCAATTAATGACCACAAAAAGGCAAAATAGTTTGAATAAAACTCCAAAACCCAGTTCCTAGAAAAAGAACTGGAATAAAAACCCCAGAAGATTCCAGGTCTGAGCAGCGCTTGAACCCCATGGGTAACCAGCCATGCCTCAACAGTATCCAAAATATATAGGACAGAAACACACTGAAAGAAAGTGTAAGCCTTACTGGAATAAAATCAAAGAAATTTGGACAAAATAGAACCAAATACATTTCAAAGAAGTCTTAACCTGCCCCTTACCAGCCAAGCTGGAATACGGCACGTGCATCGCAACATTAGGGAGCTAATTTCGAACCCCAATTAAAAACATGTTACTTGGGAAAGAACTCAGGATTCGTTCCTTAATAAGAACAACCAAACTAGTATAAGCTTAAAGTTTTAGTCTTAGAACTCAATCTTGAAGCCCATAGTAACAGTTAAGAATTGAATCCAATTATAATTGATTATCTTAGAACAAAAGAAATATGGATTTTCTTTTTTTTTTTTTTAAATCACAGAATTCTTCTAGCTAAAATAGCTAAAGACATAGATTAACCCTCATTTGCGAATATATTCAATAAAATGAAGACACAAATGAAATCATTAGCATGATAGTCCAGTTTAAAGGACCAGTCAAAACAGAGGACTTGCAAAATGCAAAACAACAAGACAAATGCAACGGCACCTAGTCTAGTAAATGTTGTCCCTTAACAATGCTAAAATAAATCATGATCTGATACTTGATCTTAAAGTAAACAGAAAAAATGAAGCAATTGCAATATCACAGGACCAAGAAAAGTACCTGATACTAAATAATTTTCCAAAAATAAGATACAACTATATAAAGGAAAATAAATACTATTTTGCTAAAAAAAAAATAGCATAATTAGTAGGAGTAGAGATAGCTCCAATAAATTGGAGAACCCTCCAAATTGAATTTAACTGCTGACAAAGAATATAGTTTAAAAATAAAAGAAAATTCTCAGCCTATTCCATTCCCTAGTATGGGGAATTGGAAAGAAAACCTCTGAAATCACAGAAGAAATAAAAAGGCAGAAATAGTGTCAGCTAGTCTTAAA
>NC_069500.1:1382381846-1382534346 GCF_027579735.1 Bombina bombina
CAGACTTGTTGATTTAAATGATTTTGTAGTAACTGCCTAGTATCTGTTAGTTGTTTTAATATGTTAACATCTTTAGGATCAAGCTTATGTAAGTGATCTAATCTTGATAGGTCCATAGTTAAGGAGTTATATCTTTCCCTTCTCTTTTTTTTTTACATATGCATTAAATTTTATAAGATCCCCTCTAGCATAACACTTATGTGTTTCCCATAGTATTGATGGGGTCACATCCGGTTAAATTATTTATATTAAAAAATTATTGTACCTTGATTAGAAGGCTCCGCCCCTCCATTTCCCCCTCTTCTATCTGAGCGTCTTTTTGCCCGCTGATCTACCCTCCCCCCCTACATATGTCGGCCCAAGAGTGGTCAACACACATACTAACTCTCCACAGACTGAAGCTCTGACTCAGATATGCCATGAAGCGTTTTCCATTGTGTTGTGGAGATCACTTGCCAATAATATAATATAAAATGAAGTTCTATTCCATTTCACCTGCACTTTTGTCTAGCACCATGTTAAAACATGAATATACGTAACTCTCTTATTATATGTTAATACTGTTTTGTCACCAATCTCAGATTACAGACAATGTAAGACTCTCTATGATGTAATTTTGTTCTAAAGGTGAATCTTGTTTGTTAATACTTATTTCAACTTCAATAAAAAATTTATTTACAAAAAAAAAAAAAATTATTGTAGAGATTCAGATAACTTCTGTGTAATAATTGGGTCAGACAATAGAAAATCGTCCAATCTCCACAGAAAAGGGGTGTTTGGTTTGGTCGGCCATTCTAAAGATATTATCATTGCTGAATGGTCTGACCACGAGGTATGACTAATATAAGCTCCACTAATAAACTGCAGACTCTTTTGGTCAAGAAAAATATAATCAAGGCGTGAATATGTTTTACTTGAGTGTGAAAAAAAAGAGTAGTCTCTCTTATTAGGGTTAAAGTATCTCCATGAATCATGTATATGTTTATTAGCGAAAATGGACCATATGGTTTTGAGTGTTTTCTGAGGCACTGTAGATTTCGACACTGAAGAGTCTAGCTTTGGATCAAATGGGAAATTTAAATCTCCTCCTAAAATTAACATTCCTTGGGCAAAATCTAGAATTCTATTAAATATCTTTTTGAAAAATTCAATGTTGGTGTTATTAGGTGCATATATATTTACAATTGTCACCAGACTTCCATATAATGATCCTTTTATTGCCAAATATCTGCCTTCCCTATCTTTATCTACCTTATATGTTAGAAATGGTATCCCCTTCCTGAGTATTATACTAACTCCTCTTTGTCTGGAATTAAACGAACTATGGTAATGACGATCACAATTAGATTCCAAATATTTTGGTTCTTTATTTGGTCTAAAGTGTGTCTCTTGAAGCATTACGATATCTGCCCTTTTAAGCTTGAAATCTAAAAAGGCCTGTTTTCTTTTTTGCGGTATATTAAAACCTTTTACATTCTGTGTAATTAAAATTAATTGCTGTTGATTAATATTTGCCATAATCTATAGAAAAATTAAATTTGTGGATTCTGCACCGCCGAAGACACCCCAACATATCATTTAAAATTTGACAGATAGCTAATCCTGACGAGAATCTGTTATTATCATTAGTCTTACAATTCAACATATTTCTAATCTTCATAGTAGTTAACTGGTTATACCACTTATACCCTAACAAAAACCAAAACAAAAAACAATAAATGGCTTCAAAATGAAGCCAAAACTCCATCTCTTTTTTAAGAAATGAAGTTTAAGGAAGGACCTTGGAGACCAACTTTTTTCCTTATTTTTTTTGGTTATATATATAAAAAGAAGAAAAGAAAAACCCATAATAACTCAGTAATATATCTATCATTTCACATATAGTTTACCTATGTCTAAAGTACATATTTACTTACTATATGTCTAGTATTATACTCATGTTCTAGCCTACAAAATATTACAAAGTAAACACAATACTGTACCTCACCCTTTCTTCTTATTTAGTTAATTAAGGATAACATTATTTCTCTCTTGAAAAGTCTTCATTTACAATAATTGGCATTCCTGTATCCCTGAAAGTTAGATTTGGGTTTTCCATCCCAGCATCTGTACTGTCAGTGGTCCCTTTTTTCTTCACAGGGATCGTTTTCCATTCTTCTTGTGTTCCCCTCTTTATATTCCCCAGGTCCGTTGTAGCCTTCAGTTGTGGATTTAATAAGTCTGGCTGTTCTAATCCTAAGGTTTTACAAAAGTCCCGTATCTCTTTTAGTTTGGAACATGTGATTCTTTTTTCCTAGTATATTACTGAAAGATGAAACGGAAAACCCCATCGATAGTTTATCCTTTTGGATCTTAACAACATAGTAAACGGGGCAAATTATTTTCTTTTCTGGAGTGTTCTTGGAGATATATCTGCATAAAACAACTCAATATCAACACCGTTTAATATAAGTAATGGCACAAAGCAGGGGTGCCCATTATCACCCATATTATTTGCAATAGCAATTGAAGTGATGGCATCTAAAATTAGGAAAAATGAAGATATATATGGTATTAAGATAGGGGATATCAATTTTAAAATTTCACTATATGCAGATGATGTCCTTTTTACATTATCCGATCCAGCTAAATCCATTCCTGCAGTTTTAACTGCACTTACAGAGTATGGTAAATATTTTAACTTTTCAATAAATCATTTGAAATCAGAACTCTTGAGTTGCGGACTAGATAAAGTAAATCTTCAATTAATCACCCAAAATACAAATTTGAAAATAACTTCAAATACTATTAAGTATTTGGGAATCACTATAGCGAATAATCAAAGTGATCTAGTTAAATTAAATTATGAAAAATTGTATCTGGAAACCCAGATGGAAATAAATAGATGGAAAAAGAGACCGCTCTCTTGGTTAGGGAGAATTCAAGCAGTAAAAATGACGATTCTTCCAAGATTATTATATTTATTTCAAACATTGCCAATCCCCTTATCTACTAAGTATATTAATAAGTTTCAATCTCTACTAAATCGATATATTTGGCGTGGAATTACCCCAAGAATATCTAAAATAACTCTTTATTTATCAAAGGATAAAGGGGGACTGGGGGTACCTTGTTTACTAAAATATAAGAGAGCAGCAATACTACAGAGAATAGTGGATTGGAGTAAGAATTTTAAACTGAAATAATGGGTACAATTAGAGCATAACTTAATACAAGTTAGACAATTAGGGAGCAATTGTTGGTTACCTATAAAAACATGGCCAAAAAATATGCAAGCGTATCCAATTTTTAAAGAGTTGATACGAACATGGGAAACCATCCTAAAATTAAAAAATCCAATTTCAACAATACCTTCTCCACTTACATCGATCATATTAGACAAATCCTTACCATTTTGTAAATATGGAGGAGAAATTAGTATACTAACATTGGAGGATTCATTACCATTTTACACTTTTATGAATGGAAACATTCTAAAATCAAAAGTAGAATTAATTAATATCGGGGTGATGATATTTAATTCTTGGTTTAGGTACTTTCAGCTTAAATCTTTCTTTGATACATACTTAAGAAAACGAGACTTAACTAGACAAAGGCTTCCTTTTGAAGTATTATGTTCAGGGAAAACATCAACAAAAGGTATACTATCACTTATTTATAAAACAATAATGATATCAACAACTTTAGATTTACCATCTTATACTAAGGCATGGTCCCGAGAGTTTATAATACCACCCACAAGGAAAGAATGGAATATAATTTTTCAACGGCATACTAAAGCTTCAATATCGTCTAGTATACAAGAAACAAATTATAAATTTTTAATGAGATGGTATTTAACTCCTAAAAGGATTAAAGCCATATTCCCTAACTCTTCAGACCAATGTTGGAGAGAATGTGGAGAAATAGGTACAATGTTACACTTATGGTGGCTATACCCAACAATTTTTAATTATTGGTCGCTAATAATAACTGAGATAAATAGATTATTAAAAATAAAAATTGGCTTTAGATCCAATAACCATTTTACTATTTAAGCCAATACCAAAACTATCAACATTACAGGATAAAGCACTGTACAGGGAGTGCAGAATTATTAGGCAAATGAGTATTTTGACCACATCATCCTCTTTATGCATGTTGTCTTACTCCAAGCTGTATAGGCTCGAAAGCCTACTGCCAATTAAGCATATTAGGTGATGTGCATCTCTGTAATGAGAAGGGGTGTGGTCTAATGACATCAACACCCTATATCAGGTGTGCATAATTATTAGGCAACTTCCTTTCCTTTGGCAAAATGGGTCAAAAGAAGGACTTGACAGGCTCAGAAAAGTCAAAAATAGTGAGATATCTTGCAGAGGGATGCAGCACTCTTAAAATTGCAAAGCTTCTGAAGCGTGATCATCGAACAATCAAGCGTTTCATTCAAAATAGTCAACAGGGTCGCAAGAAGCGTGTGGAAAAACCAAGGCGCAAAATAACTGCCCATGAACTGAGAAAAGTCAAGCGTGCAGCTGCCAAGATGCCACTTGCCACCAGTTTGGCCATATTTCAGAGCTGCAACATCACTGGAGTGCCCAAAAGCACAAGGTGTGCAATACTCAGAGACATGGCCAAGGTAAGAAAGGCTGAAAGACGACCACCACTGAACAAGACACACAAGCT
Organism: Bombina bombina; assembly: GCF_027579735.1. Taxonomy (NCBI): domain Eukaryota; kingdom Metazoa; phylum Chordata; class Amphibia; order Anura; family Bombinatoridae; genus Bombina; species Bombina bombina. The sequence goes on from NC_069500.1 coordinate 1,382,386,512, forward strand.
GAAACATCAAGACTGGGCCAAGAAATATCTCAAGACTGATTTTTCTAAGGTTTTATGGACTGATGAAATGAGAGTGAGTCTTGATGGGCCAGATGGATGGGCCCGTGGCTGGATTGGTAAAGGGCAGAGAGCTCCAGTCCGACTCAGACGCCAACAAGGTGGAGGTGGAGTACTGGTTTGGGCTGGTATCATCAAAGATGAGCTTGTGGGGCCTTTTCGGGTTGAGGATGGAGTCAAGCTCAACTCCCAGTCCTACTGCCAGTTTCTAGTAGACACCTTCTTCAAGCAGTGGTACAGGAAGAAGTCTGAATCCTTCAAGAAAAACATGATTTTCATGCAGGACAATGCTCCATCACACGCGTCCAAGTACTCCACAGCGTGGCTGGCAAGAAAGGGTATAAAAGAAGAAAATCTAATGACATGGCCTCCTTGTTCACCTGATCTGAACCCCATTGAGAACCTGTGGTCCATCATCAAATTTGAGATTTACAAGGAGGGAAAACAGTACACCTCTCTGAACAGTGTCTGGGAGGCTGCGGTTGCTGCTGCACGCAATGTTGATGGTGAACAGATCAAAACACTGACAGAATCCATGGATGCCAGGCTTTTGAGTGTCCTTGCAAAGAAAGGTGGCTATATTGGTCACTGATTTGTTTTTGTTTTGTTTTTGAATGTCAGAAATGTATATTTGTGAATGTTGAGATGTTATATTGGTTTCACTGGTAAAAATAAATAATTGAAATGGGTATATATTTGTTTTTTGCTAAGTTGCCTAATAATTATGCACAGTAATAGTCACCTGCACACACAGATATCCCCCTAAAATAGCTAAAACTAAAAACAAACTAAAAACTACTTCCAAAAATATTCAGCTTTGATATTAATGAGTTTTTTGGGTTCATTGAGAACATGGTTGTTGTTCAATAATAAAATGAATCCTCAAAAATACAACTTGCCTAATAATTCTGCACTCCCTGTATATTCTCCTGAATAGCGCCAAGCAGACTATACCTAGACTTTGGAAACAGAAAAGAGCTCCGACAACAACAGAATGGAAGTCACAAATACAATACTTAGTATCAATGGAAAAACTTCACTATCAATTGAAGAATCAGATGGATCTATACTATGATATAGTGAATATTTTACAAATAAATATATAGGAAGACTCCTATGGTATAAAGCTAAGAAGGGAATGAAATAGGAAGAGAAGGGTTTGGGATTCTGCATTGCTGAAGATACCATATTATTCTAAGCTAAATTTGATTTAGACGAGTTTAGGAAAAAAAAAAAAAAAAAAAAAGGAAAATCAATATATGATGAACAGAAAGATTTAGAGTTATTTAATTTTGAGCTTTATATATACACTTTGAATTGTTGGTAAATATGAATTATCTTTGTTAAAGGGACACTGTAAGTAAATATTTTCTATGCCTGTTACTAACTACACCAAATACGCTTTTTATCAATAGCATTTCATTAACATATCTCTACCGTATATCAGAAATCTTGTCTGCAAATTTAATTGTTTTCCAAACCCACTCCGTGGGTATCCTTTGCTCTGTACCAATCCGTTTACAATACCTAGGTTTCAAAATGGTGCTTTAAACACAAAGTTATTGGTTTAAGTATTTTGAACATGCAGTGCTGAAAATAGTGGGCAGGATAACGTGACATCATCGGCGAATAAAATATATAACTTTTAGAACGTTATGAAACTTCGTTTTGGAGAAAATATAGGTCAGTATGTTTTAATTAATGTTTATTAACTTTAATATGTTAGTTGTTTAGCTTTAAAATTATAACAGAAAGTAATCCTTTAAGAAGAAATTATCCGACGACGACAACAGAAATCTACAAAAACTGTTATCTAAGGATAAAGGAAAATACTTGATCGAAACTTGAGTTAATTTTGATAGATTATCACGTTTTGTGTTGTTTATTTGTATGCTAAAGTGTTGAATAAAGCTTTTTGGAAAGAAAAAAAAAGTATGCAAAAAAGAAGCTACCTTTGAAAATTGGCAAACAGAAGTCTCATTCTAAAAAACCCAAGAAAGGAAACAGAGCTGATGGAATGGGCAAAAATCCATCTAGGTGGAGGCAGACCCAGAAAGCCTTATTGCTAAAAGTATCACCAAGAAGCTAAAGAAACGGCAGAAACTTTCTGATCCTTTCTGGAACAGAAAAGTGAATAAACAAAGTTGAAGTTTGTGTGAAATGCTTATAAATACTCAGACTCTTACAACATCCAAAATATGAAGAAGCCTCTCTCAATAATTTAAGGATTGACACATTAAGAACAATTTTCTTACTTAAATCATTTGAAGACACATTTTTAGGAAACAAATAAAATATAGTCCACAAAACTGCTTTATCCTGATGAAAAAGGGAACAATCAGAAATCCTGACCTGTCAAATAGCTGGCAGATAAATCCTTATCTAACCATCCAAAAGTAGCAAACCCCAAGGAATTCTAAAAGAAAGCAGGAAAAAACATGATCTATACACCAAAAAAGGCCTTCTAGATCTTATGATAAATCTTTCTACTCACAGGCTTGCAGGCCTATATGAAAGTCTCAACAACAAAATCTGCCTGAGAACTAACCGTTCAATCTCCATGCCATTAAACTTAGAGAAACAAGATCCTACTGGAAGAAAAATGACCTTAAAGGGACAGTCTACCCCAGAATTTTTATTGTTTAAAAAGATAGATAATCCCTTTATTACCCATTGTCATGAGATGCAGGACATATTCAGGACACAGCAATGATGGTACAACTCTATTTTATTACAGAGCACAGCAACATACATCTGGTCAGGTTGATTTCACTAACTAACTGCGACACAGACTACCGGACCTAAGCCCCGCCCCCACACTAGTGACATCACATCCTGCTCTCATCACATCTTCCCCTTTTTCAAAGGCGAAGCATACATTTGAACATTACAAATAACAAGGTATACGAGCATAGTATACAAAAACATTTTTTTTAAACAATATATAAACAAATAGGTTCAGAAAATATAAACACATAGATTACATCCTGACTTGGACATCGGGGTAGACTACCCTAGTCCACAGTGACCATGGGATTATTCTGCCCATACTTCCGGTCACTGTTCTAGCTAAAGTCAGTCCCTATATCGGGCCGGAAGTTTCACCACTCTTCCCCTTGATGTAACTTTGCATGAACTGTCCTCTGATACAGAAGATGGCGAACAAGAGTCCGCTGGAGGCAAAGATATATCCCCGTTGTGATCTTGCTGAGGGGAAGGCACCTCTCTTAGAACAGGGGATCCCACCGGCGGTGGTACTGAGGCATCCAGTTCCAGACTCTCAGGTACAGGCTAAAGATGTCTTCGGTTACGGCGTGTAACCGTCCCTCCCTCAGTAAGGACTGTATAAGACCTTGGTTCTGGAGAGTGGCCAACTACCGTAGCAGGCGTCTTCCATTTCTTCTCATCATCCAGTTTAATTCTGACACTTTGGCCCGCTTTCAGTTCCTGTCTCCTGTCGTAGAAGAAACGATAACCCTTTTTGGCCTCTTCATCCCTCCTAAGGAGTTCGTCCCGAGGAACAGGGCCAGGCGGCTTGAAGACACCCACTGAGGTTAAAGTGGTGCGAATCTGGCGTCCTAGCATCAGCTGTGCCGGGCTAAACCCGGTGGCTTGAATGGGCGTCGCCCTGTATGACAAGAGTGCTAGGTACGGCTCAGACTGTTTTAGAATGAATTTTGTTGTTTGAACTGCCCTTTCAGCCATTCTGTTGGCCTGCGGATAATGTGGACTTGACATGGAACGTACAAAATCATATTCCCTGCTGAAAGCACGGAACTCTGTAGAAGCGAACTGCATACCATTATCACTCACCAGCTCCATTGGAATGCCCCAGCGGGCGAACAAGCTCTTCAGGCGAATGATAACGGCCTGACTTGTGATATCATTCAGGAGTGCAATTTCCAAATACCTGGAATAGTAGTCGATCACAACAAGGAACTTTTTCCCGTGCAGTTCACACAAATCAGCAGCTATTTTCTGCCACGGCCCCGCAGGCAGCGGAGTAGAAATCAAGGGCTCCCTTCTCTGAGTAGGCCGGCGTTCCCGGCAAAAGGCACATTTAGACACGTGATTTGCAATGTCGGAGCTGATCCCAGGCCACCACACAGCTGTAGCTGCCCTTTCTCTGCACTTTGTAATGCCTAAGTGGCCATCGTGAATCCTGTTTAACATCTCCTTCCTCATGCTGACAGGAATTACAATGCAGTCTTGGAACAGCACCAACCCCTCCAGCTCCGTGAGCTGCGACCTCTCTGGCTGGTAAGCACTTAAAGACATCCAGGCTGCCCGGCTCTCGGGCAAGCCTTCTTTTATGAACCTTATAACCTCTTGCAGATCTGTGTCCAAATATGTCTCTTTCTTTATTTCCTCCAGTTTCCTTGAAAAAATGGACTTAGAGGCCAGAACTGAATCAACATACACTTTCACATCAGATTCTGTAGAGGATTCTTCAGCAGCAGCCAGCGGGAGCCTGGATAGTGTATCCGCCACAACCAGTTGTTTCCCCGGCACATGCACTGCCTGAACATTGAACCTGAGCAGTCTCATTAAAAGTCTCTGGCATCTCAAGGGTGTTTTGTCAATGTCATAAGAGTTGATTAGAGGGACTAGCGGTTTGTGGTCAGTTTCCAGACTAAATTTCTCCAAACCCACTAGATAACGCTGAAAGCGCTCACAGGCCCAAACTGCAGCCAGGCACTCTTTCTCAATTTGAGCGTATTTTGACTCCGCAGCCATCAGTGTGCAGGGAACAGTAGGCGATGGGCTGTAGTTTATTTTCATTTAGCTGCAGGAGTGCAGCCCCCAACCCATAACTGCTGGCATCGGCACTAACCACAGTCTTTTTTGAAGGGTCGTAGAACCCCAGCACTGGGGCAGACCCCAGCAGGGACTTGGCCTGCAGAAAAGCTTTTTCTTGTGAAGGTCCCCAGACCCAGGCAACTTCTTTCTAAAGCAACTCTGTGATGGGGTGTAAAACTGTTGATAAATCTGGAAGAAACTTGCCCACGTAATTTACAAGGCCCAATATCTGTCTCAGCTCATGTACATCAGAAGGACTTTTCATCTGTTCAATAGCACGAATTTTCTCAGGGTCTGGCTTGATGCCATCCCTGTTGATGATATGCCCAAAGTAACATAATTCAGTTTTCCTAAAATGACATTTTTCTTTATTCAGCTTCAGTCCAGACGCTTTGATAGCCTGTAGTACACAACTTAAACGCTGATCATGCTCCTCCACTGTAGGCCCGTACACTAGAATGTCGTCCATGACGACCGCTGTGCCCACGTGGTCAATCAGGAGAGAACTCATTTCCCTTTGAAAGATTTCAGGAGCGGAGGATATCCCAAAGAGGAGTCTGCAGAAGCAGAACCGACCTACCGGTGTGATAAAGGTAGTCAGTTTGCGGCACTTTGGATCCAGGGGGATCTGCCAAAAGCCGCTAGAAGCGTCTAATGTGGAAAAGAACTTCGCCCCAGCCAACTTTGGGGCTATATCTTCTAATGTCGGCAGCACAAATCTCTCTCTCTTCACTGCCTCATTCAACCTTTTCAGGTCCACACAGATGCGCACCTTTCCGTTTTTCTTTGCAACTGGAACAATGGGGGCACACCAATCAGTCGCTTCAACAACCTCTTCAATAACCCCCATAGACTTCATGCGCATAAGCTCTTTTTCCACTTGAGGCATGAGCGGGAATGGAATTCTACGGGGAGAAGAAATACTGTATGGGACTGCGTCACTTTTAAGTTCTATACGAACTGGTTTGCAATTCAGTAGGCCCAACTCGCCAAACATATCTTCGGAAATCTCATTCACTCTGGCCACGAGGCCCAAGTCACAGGCTGCTTTTCTGCTCAATAAATTTTTAACACACTGACCTCGGATCACATGCACCCACATGGTGAACTTCCTTTGCTTATACTCACAGCTGGCAAGAAATTTCCCCACACAATCAATGTGGCCACCAGGACTATGGACATTTGTAGTAACCCTTGCCAGCTGGGGCTGTCGAGGCAGTTTCATAAATTCAGCAAAAGACATTACAGTGATATCTGCTCCTGTGTCAATCTTAAAATCAACTTTGGCTCCCATTACAGTAAAAGTAACTTTCCAATCTTCCTCTGAGCTTGGCCGTTCCACAACGGACCCCACAAAAGACACTTCCTGACCCTCCTGGTCACTGTCCACCTGCATCTCCTTAATGTATTCAGTTTTACACACCACTTCAAAATGGCCCATTCTGTTGCATTTTCTGCATCTTTTATCTCTGGCCGGGCATATAACACTCTGATCATGGGCACAGTAGCACCGTGTGCATCGGGCATGTTGTGCCCATCCACTTCTAGGCCTTTCCATTACTTTAGATCTACCGCCCACACTGTGCCTTTCACTAGAAGTTTTCCTGGACTGTTGCACTTCATCCACAATACTCTCAGACCTCAGATCAGCACTCTGCTTTTTCACCAGTTCACTCTGGCGGGCCATCCTAATAGCCCCATCTAATGTTAAATCAGGCTCTAACTGCAGCTTCAGTGAGACTTCAGCATCTGCAATTCCAATAACTATTCTGTCTCTGATTTGCTCTTCTTTAGCAACACCAAACTCACAGAATTCAGCTAGTTCATACAGGCTGCGCACAAATGACTCCACAGATTCTCCCACACGCTGATTACGTTTGTGAAAACAAGCTCTCTCATGAATCACATTTCTTTTGGGCACAAAGTGGGCACTGAGTTTATCCATAACTATATCAAAGTTAAATTCTTCCCCTTCTTGGAAAGTAAAAGCATTGAACACTGGCTCCACATCTTTCCCCATAGAGTATAAAAGAGAATTAACTTGTACTTCACCACTCTCCTTGTTCAGTTTAGAAGCGATCCTGAAGCGCTGAAACCGCTGACGCCATGTGGGCCAAGCTGCAGGCTGAGAGAAGTCAAAAGGCTCAGGTGGGGTAAACTTTGACATTGCAATCGATCAGGAACAGAAGCGCAGGCCACAACTTCTGACACCATGTCATGAGATGCAGGACATATGCAGGACACAGCAATGATGGTACAACTCTATTTTATTACAGAGCACAGCAACATACATCTGGTCAGGTTGATTTCACTAACTAACTGCGACACAGACTACCGGACCTAAGCCCCGCCCCCAAACTAGTGACATCACATCCTGCTCTCATCACACCCATTCCCTAGTTTTGTATAACCAACACAGTTATATAAATACACTTTTTACCTCTGTGATTACCTTGTATCTAAGCCTCTGCAAACTACCCCCTTATTTCAGTTCTTTTGACAGACATCAATTTTAGCCAATCAGCTGGCTCCCTGAAACTCCACATGCGTGAGCACAGTTTTATCTTTATGACACACATAAACTAACACCCTCTAGTGGTGAAAAACTGTCAAAATGCCCTGAGAGAAGAGGCGGCCTTCAAGGGCTTAGAAATTAGCATATGAACCTCCTAGGTTTAGCTTTCAACTAAGAATACCAAGATAACAAAGCAAAATTGATGATAAAAGTAAATTGTTTAAAATTACATTCTCTATCTGAATCATGAAAGTTTATTTTGGACTAGACTGTCCATTTAAGATAGGAAGCCCAGACTCAGAGGAAAAGACCAAAGAGGGTAACTGGATATCTGAACCAGATCTGCATACTAGATCCTGCAAGGCCAAATTGAAGCAATCAGGATACTATCCAGATTTTGGTAGAAGAACCAGAGGAGGAAAAAACATAAGCCAGTTGAATCAACCATGGAGCTACCAAAGTATCCAACTGAGAAGTATATAATTCAATCAAAAGATCATCAGATCTATCTCTGGGAGACCCAAAAGGACCACTACCTGTTATAAAACATCCAAATAAAGAGACCACTCCCCTGGTTGCAGTTACTGACAAGTGAGAAAAACTGCTTCCTAGTTGTTCCCTCCTGGAATATAAACTGCAGAACTCAGGCAACAACTTGTTTCAGTTAAGGGTATTTTTATATTTGTAACAACTTGCTTCAGTTACGGGTATTTTTATATTTGTAACAACTTGCTTCAGCCAAGGAATGAATTTGAGATGCTTTTTTCATAGCTAGGGTACTACAAGTTCCCCTCTGATGAAAGATGAAAGCCTCTGCAAAAAATTTGTCGGTCAGAAAAAGGAGATATGATTCCCTTTTCAATATAGGCCCACTCTGAAGGACTCTAAAAATTGCACAGAGTTCTAAAACATTATTGGCAACCTCGCTTTCTGAGGAAACCAAACCCCTTGTGACCTCAGAAACCCCCATAGGGCCCCTCAACCTGAAAGACATGCATCTGAAGAGATCACAGTCCAAATAGGATGAGCAAAAGAAGCCCCCTGCATAAAAAGATGATGATTCAGCCACAGACAGATACGAACTTGTCCAGTGAACTAGATAAATGTTTAAGGCAGTTGGGTATGATTCCTGCCCCATTGCTGAAGCATACAAACCGGAAGAGGCCTCAAGTAAAAATGAGCAAACAGAAAAGCATCCAATGCAGGAAACATGAGACCTAACCTATAACCTCCGATCCAGTACCAGCACATTATTTAGTCTGCCTCAATACAAAAAGAAAGCAGCTCGATCCTCCTTTTCCTACAGAGCACCACAATTATGGAACAACCTCCCGCACACTTTCAAACCTTCCCCATGCCTAATATCCTTTAAGAGATCCCTCTCTACATATCTGAAAACAGAATGCGCCTGTCATGGTTGATTATATATTTCCTACCTGTTCTATGTTAAAGTTCTGCATATATTGTGTATAATTATTGTTTTTGTATTTTATTGTACCCATTGTATCAATGCAATGTTTTGTGGACCCAGGACATACTTGAAAACAAGAGAAATCTCAATGTATCCTTCCTGGTAAAATATTTTATAAATAAATAAATAAATTGAGAAACGAAAAGAGACTGAAGATTTTTTACAAGATAACACTAGCTGTCAAAGAAAAGATCAATGGAAACGGAATCTATCTGAACTCTCCAAGAAAACAACAACTTTTGTCTGAAAAACCAGAGAACTCCTTGGAAGATTAATTTTCCAACCATATTGTGAAATACACCACAACAGTCTGAAAATGAGAGATTCTGCTAAATGAAAAATTAAAGCAGAACCAAGATATCGACCAGGTAAGGGAATACTGCAATACCTTGAATTCAAATAAAAATTCTGGTAGAGCAATAAAATGAAAGAGTTTGTCTAGAAAGGCAAAACTTAAAAATTAACAATGCTCCCTGAATTAAAACACGAAGGAAACTACAAAAGTAGTAATGTGCATAAAATATAAAACATACAGTAATATCCCCAAAAAGAGCTCTTGAAGAAAGGGAAAATACTTACCCCTGTCAAAATCAGCTCTTTTAAAAAAACTTACTAGACCAATATGGACAAATCCGACACGCAGGATAGAGCACTGTGAAACAGAAACATAACATCCGTCCTACAGATAGCGGAGTATACACCAACCCGACATAATTTAAAGGGGAAAGTGCTCAAAAACTACATGCACTATCCCGTCGAAACACACACAAAAAATATATATGCACATGAAAAAACAATGAAAACATAAGTGAGTGAAAACCAAGTGTTAAAAAATTTGAGTGTTAAAAAATGGAAAAAAAAAAAAAAAAATTAAAAGGGGATTTAACAAAATATATATAACTGCCCCAAGGCTATATTTATTTATATATATATATATATATATATATATATATATTATATATATATATATATATATATATATATAATCAAGGCCCAGCTCAAACTGTTTAACCTAGAAATGTGACATTTGGAAGGTACATTGTTTTTATGACGTAGGTGCCCACTAAGGAAGGATTTTTTTTAATTTACGTCCCTAAGGGGGACCTATATCTCAAAAGCTGAAGATGTTACAGGTGTGAAAATTGTTAGATTCTAGTTTAAAAATAAAGAAACATGCGTTTTACCATTTCCCGAAAATCCACTTAAGGGGGATGAAAAGGGTGTGTGTGATTTATGAGGATATACCTATATCTAAAAAATCGAAGATGTTATAGACGTGCAAATTGGGATTTAGATTCTCCTTTACAAATAAAGAAATACGTGTTTTAACATTTCCTGAAAATCTACTTAAGGGGGGTGAAAAGGGGGGGTGATTTATGAGGATACCTATATCTCAAAATCCAAAGATGTTACAGACGTGAAAATTGGCATTTAGATTATCCTTTAAAAATAAAGAAACACGTATTTTACCATTTCCCGAAAATCTACTTAAGGGGAGTGAAAAGGGGGGGGGGGTTGATTTATGAGGATACTTATATCTCAAAAAACAAAAATGTTAGATGTGAAAATTGGTATTTAGATTCTCCTTTAAAAATAAAGAAACACCTTTTTTATCATTTCCCGAAAATCAACTTAAGGTAGGTTAAAGGGGGGGGGGGATTTATAAGGATACCTATATCTCAAAAACTGAAGATGTTAGAAAAGTAAAAATTATAATTTAAAAATATATAAAGTAAATTTACATGCCAAATTTCTTGCTTCTAACGTCAGTAGTTCTCAAGATATGGATATCACTAAAAAAATTAATACTCTTTTTACATTTGACAGTTGAGTCATGGGGGCCGATTTATCATATGTCTGTCCAACATGATCCGCTCAGCAGATCATGTCCGACAGACATCGCTGAATGCCGACAGCATATGCTGTCGGCATTTAGTATTGCACAAGCAGTTTTTGTGAACTGCCTGTGCAATGCCACCCCCTGCAGATTCGCGGCCAATCAGCCGCTAGCAGGTGTGCCAATCAACCTGATAGTATCTGATCAGGTTAATTGCTGTCCGCCGCTCAGAGGCGGCGGACCAGTTAAGGAACAATTTAGCCCCATAATATATAATTACAATTTAATATTAAAGTAATTGTAAACAGAATAATAACATATTTTTGGTGTGCAGGACGGACGCCCCACCCAAAACGTAGTTGATTGGTGCCCATGTACGAGAAACACAGAGAATTAACGAAAACTTACAAAGTTCATGTCAGCGATTGTGCAACCCGAATGGGCACACAAGTGAGGGCACACAAGTGAGGGCACACATTGCTGTGAGACGTTACGTTTTTTGCTATTTTTTTACAAATCACAAAATCCATGGGAGCGAAACCGCAGACAACAGCTAGTATAAATATATATATCAAATAAAAGAAAACAAATTCTCAGAGTGAAACAGAAAAGTCTCAGGGGAGCTGTTACTGATGCAACTGACAGGGAGTGTATGAGAAATAAACACAGTTCATATAAGTTTTCCAAATTACTGGGTTTCAGTAAAAACGTTTTATCCCACACAATGTTAATGGCACACTAGCCCAAATACGGTAAACCATATACATGCAGGTGGTATTTCAAATGAAGGTAGAAGCACAACATGCGTTATAATGATAGTAGTCACACTACAGGGACTTATATGTATTGCTTAAGATGCTTAGGCTGCAACGGCTAAAATAGCTGTATGACGAATCCGAAATCAGCTATAAGCGTAATACACAGTCTGCAATTAGCTCAAAGCCCTAAATGAAGTGCAGGTAGTAACACAGAAAAATGCATAAGAAAAACACTTCATAGAACGTTACCGTATATTATCAGTGCCTCTTCTCTTGTGTGGGTGTGATCCGATGACGGCTTGTAATTGGTTGAAGTAACCCGATAATGGCAGCTTATGATTGGTTGAAGTCGCACTGGTACTTCATACACTCGCTCTGCCCGGCTCCTCACAGAAATGTCCAGTGCCTCCCAGACAAGCAGTGACGTGTTAAGTACTGTAGGAATGTAACAATTGGAGGATCTCAGTAGCAGAGTTATTACTAAGCTTGTTAGTACTATAAATTAGTAGTTTGTATCACAGCGATCTATGTTACCAATATGGTGGATAAATGGTAACTCTCTATCGTGGTGATTTAATAAGTTGGAACTTGGTAACAAAATTTCAAATAGTGCTGCTATATGCAAAACTGTAGTTCACCTTATGAATGGCTGTATTGAGATCAGAAAGTCTTTTATAACCTTTGAGATGAGGTATCTATCTTGACAGGAACGATCTCTTGAGTTCAAGCAATAATTATAGGTCTGAGTGCAATAATGTCTCTTAACAACAAGTATGAGGGAGGTCTTGTGCCACAACAACAGAGATAAAAATGAATTTACTGTAGAGAGGTGCAGAAACAAGAAGCTTGCTATGAGGTGCTCTGTATGGGTTCACACTGAATTAAGCCGTCAGCTTTCCGACCTGATTCAGAGCACCGTTACGTCACGGAGGTGGGTGTGGCTTTGCTCCGGTGTTCATGAGCAGAGAATGCTTCGCTATTGCTCTGTAATGTTATTATGCTTTGCAACCAATGTAACTTGTGCTTTCTTAGAGATTCAGCAGCAGGTAGGATTAAGTTGTTAGACTTGGAATACAGCGGTAGTGACCGCAAATAAATCCTGTTTGTAACGGCTGCAGACTTTCTTTGTACACAGATTGTGTGAGGCAGATTGTAAGTTGAAACTTGGATTCTCTTTGAATATCTAGTAAGGCTTGAAACTAGTAAATGTTGAAAAGGTAAGGAATTCCTCTATAAAGTTTGGAGCTCAGCTAAAGTACTACAAGTCACTCTGTAGCAAACAAAATACTAAGCACCTGTTTGCAGGTGTGCAGGGCTTTTAAAGACTATGTAGGAGGAGTGACCTTAAAGGGGAATACCTGACATCACCCCCTCTTCAGGCAAGTGGTCCCAGCACTTGAGGTCTGGGTCTATCCGGGTGCCGTCGATGGAATAGGGATATAAGTCTGGGTGCATGAAGGTTTGTGGAAGGTTCCCAAGAATCCTCCTCATTGGAATAACCTTTGCAATGCACGAGATATTCGAGTTGTCCTCTGCGGAATCTGGAATCCAATAAAGTTTGGACCTCATATTCATCTGATATTGACTGAACGGGATTGGGAGGCAGTATCGTATTAGAATTTCTCATGTGACCCGCTGGTTTTAACAGGGAGACGTGGAAAGTGGGATGGACCCTTATGGATGGTGGAAGATCCAGGGTCATGGCGTTAGGGTTAACCACCTTGAGTATAGGGAAGGGTCCAATGAAGAGTTTTCCGAGTTTCTTTGATGGAATTTGTAGGCGAAGATTTTTTGTTGACAGCCAAATGTAGTCACCAACTGTATAACTGGGTGTTGGTTGTCTTCTAAGGTTGTAGTATCGGCTTTGGGTTTCTTGTGATTGTCTTATATTACGATGAGCCAAGGTGAATGTCTCTTTTAACATGTTAGTGTATTCATCAACCAATGGAGATGTAGAAACTGAATTTGTGGAGAAGGTGAATGTTGGGTGAAAGCCGTAGTTGGCAAAGAAAGGGGTAATCTTTGTGCTGGAGTTCAGTGAGTCATTGTGGGCAAATTCTGCCATAGAGAGGAGGTCTGACCAGTTGTCCTGGTGTTGGGTACAAAAGCAACGGATATATTGCTCAAGCCATTGTTTAACTCGTTCGGGCTGTCCATTTGTTTGGGGATGGAAAGACGCGCTATAACGGTGAGTGATCTTGAGTAGTTGACATAGTTGTTTCCAGAACCTGGAGGTGAATTGTGTTCCACGGTCGGATGTGAGAATAGGGGGAACTCCATGTAATCTTACTATATAATCAATAAATAATTTTGGTGTCTCTGAGGAAGTTGGCAGTTTTTGAAATGGAATAAAATGTGCCATCTTGCTAAAAAGGTCCACAACCACAAGTATAGTGTTATATTTGTTAGATCTCGGCAAATCAACAATGAAATCTAAACCAACATGTTGCCATGGTCTTTGTTGAATGGGTATGGGCATGAGGTAACCATATGGGTCTTTGATGTTGCGCAGACTATACAGGACTGTATGTAATCAGTTACTGTCTTCTTCATCTGTGGCCACCAGTAGTGTCTAGAGACCTTTTCGTATGTTCTTCCAATGCCCTGATGTCCAGCTGAAGGAATATCATGGCAGTTAAAAGGGATGTCGGTTTGCAAGCCTGGGGGAACATATAACTTATCGTTGTGGCAGAACAGACCCTCCTGGTTTTTATGTAGATTGTAATCCGTGATGAACTTTTGGTCTAATTTGTATGTCTTTAGGGAGGATGAAAAGGTTGATGTAAGACCAACGAACCTTTCTGGTGGAATAATAGGCTTCACATCAGACAGAATCATATGGTCCTTGTCTTTTCGGGATAAAGCGTCTGCCTTGCCGTTGAGTTTTGCTGTTCTGTAAGTAATGGTGAAATTGAATCTGGTGAAGTAAAGGCACCATCGTGCCTGACGAGATGATAGGGTTTTACTACTATGGAGATACTCCAGGTTCTTATGATCTGTTATAATCTGTATGGGTTTTGCAGTTCCTTCAAGGAGATGTCTCCAGTGTTCAAGCGAACGTCTTATCGCTAATAACTCCTTCTCTCCGATTGGATAATGTGTCTCTGCGGGACACATAGCTTTGGAGAAATAAGCTATTGGATGAATAGGTGAAAAATCAGATAGTCGTTGAGATAGTACTGCTCCGATGCCAAAATCTGAGGAATCCACTTCGAGAATGTAAGGTAGGTTCGAGTCTGGAAAGCGTAGAATAGGAGCTGTGGTAAAACGGGTCTTGAGGAGCTTGAAAGCTTCATTTGCGTCATTGTCCCAAGAGAAAGAGGGGTCTACTCCGGTGAGGCGTGTTAGGGGCTTGACTATTTGAGAACAATTCTTAATAAACTTTCTATAGTAATTTGAGAAACCAAGAAATTGTTGCAATTCCTTTTTATTCCTAGGTTGTCGCCAATCAGTTACTGCCTTAACCTTTGTGTCTTCCATCTTGATTCCCTCCGGACTAATATGGTAGCCTAGGAAAGATAATTCTGTGGTGCGGAAAATGCACTTCTCAATCTTTGCAAAGAGATGGTGTTTCCTGAGTCTCTCCAGAACTTGGCGAACATGTGTAATATGATCCTGTAGGTTATTGGAATGTATGAGGATATCATCCAGGTAAATAATGATGCATGTGTCCAATAGGTCCCTGAAAATGTCGTTGACAAAGTGCTGAAAAGTTCCTGGGGCATTGCAAAGCCCAAATGGCATGACCAAGTATTCAAAATGCCCGTATCTTGTCCTGAAAGCGGTAAGCCACTCATCACCCTTCCTAATACGAACCAGGTTATTGGCTCCGCATAGGTCAAGCTTAGTGTAGATAGTTGCTTGATGCACTCTCTCAATCAACTCGGGAATGAGGGGAAGAGGGTAACGTTTTTTTACGGTATTTTTATTTAATTTGCGATAATCAATGATGGGCCTGAGAGGCATGTCCTTGTTGCGGACAAAGAATAAACCGGCCCCAGCAGGGGAAGTTGAGGGCCTAATGAAACCCTTCTTCAAATTCTCGTTGATATAATCTTTCAAATGGTCGAGTTCGGGTTTGCTAAGAGGGTATAATCGGCCATAAGGGATTGTAGCGCCTGGCTGTAATTCAATAGGACAGTCGTACTGTCTGTGTGGGGGTAGAGTCTCTGCTTGTTTTTTACTAAAAACATCTGAGAAGTCAAGGTAATGAGGAGGTAAATTGTTTACGTTCTCTGAATTATGTACAAGACAATGGTGTAGTGGATAACAAGTTTTCCGGCAGTAAGTAGAATCTAAGTTTACCTGCAAGTCCTTCCACAGTATGGTAGGCTGGTGGAGTTGCAACCATGATAATCCTAAAACTATCGGAAAAAGAGGGGAAGGAATCATATCAAAAGATAGAATTTCTGTGTGACCTGTTGAAGTTACTAGGGTGAGCGGTAATGTTTGATGTGTAATCGGACCTGTTTTGATAGGTGTACCATCAATGACTCTAATGAAAACGGGTTTTTGCTTACACGAATATGGTATTTTATTGGAATGAACTAAATTAACATCAATATAACAGCCACTGGCTCCTGAATCAACTATAGCTTCAGTGTTGAATCTCCGCTGCTGCCACTGTAGGGACAAAGGAATACGACAGTAAGAAGGGTTAACACTGATCTTTGGATGTACATCTGATTCCCAGATCCATGGGTTCTTCAGTTAATTTTGGTAGTGATGAATTTTGTGAGTAAGAGGTTCTTGTTTTGGTGGGTGAATCTGAATAAGAGCGTTCCAGTTTTCTTTCTCTCAACCTCCTGTCAATTTGTATGACCATTTTCATCAGCAACTCTAGGCTATTTGGCATATCCATTCTTGCGAGCTCGTCTTTAATTTGATCCGAAAGCCCCAAGCGAAACTGATTGCGTAGGGCTATCGCATTCCACTGTGAGTCTGTACAGTATTGCTTGAAGTCCGTTATGTACTCCTCAACGGCCCTGCGGCCTTGTTTAAGTGCTCTCATCTTTGCCTCGGCAGTGAGTTGCACATCCGTATCCTGGTATAATTCATCCATGCTATTATAGAATGTTTGCAATGAGGAGAGAATGGGGTCATTATTCTCATAGCAATTATCTGCCCAGACATGCGGCTCACCCCTAAGGTATGAAACAATGGTAAGAACTCTGATTCTATCTGAATTGTAAGTTTTCGGTTTCAAAGTGAAAAGGAGATTGCATGCATTTTTAAACTGGCGGTATTGCTTCCTATTACCTGAAAATGTTTCAGGTAATGAAACTTGAGGTTCGGGGGTTAAATCAGGGGGTGGACCCCTTTGTGTCATGCTATCCTTTATTATTTCACGCAGGGACTGGTTCTCGACCTGAAGCTCTCTCAGCCCCTGTGCTAGTTGGTCAACCCTCTGTGATAGGGTGTAAACAAACTGAGGTAACTCCGCAGGATCCATTAATTTTGCGGGCTTAGTATTATGTTAAGTACTGTAGGAATGTAACAATTGGAGGATCTCAGTAGCAGAGTTATTACTAAGCTTGTTAGTACTATAAATTAGTAGTTTGTATCACAGCGATCTATGTTACCAATATGGTGGATAAATGGTAACTCTCTATCGTGGTGATTTAATAAGTTGGAACTTGGTAACAAAATTTCAAACAGTGCTGCTATATGCAAAACTGTAGTTCACCTTATGAATGGCTGTATTGAGATCAGAAAGTCTTTTATAACCTTTGAGATGAGGTATCTATCTTGACAGGAACGATTTCTTGAGTTCAAGCAATAATTATAGGTCTGAGTGCAATAATGTCTCTTAACAACAAGTATGAGGGAGGTCTTGTGCCACAACAACAGAGATAAAAATGAACTTACTGTAGAGAGGTGCAGAAACAAGAAGCTTGCTATGAGGTGCTCTGTATGGGTTCACACTGAATTAAGCAAGGCGTTACCTCTGCCGTCGGCTTTCCGATCTGATTCAGAGCACCGTTACGTCACGGAGGTGGGTGTGGCTTTGCTCCGGTGTTCATGAGTGGAGAATGCTTCGCTATGGCTCTGTAATGTTATTATGCTTTGTAACCGATGTCACTGGTGCTTTCTTAGAGATTCAGCAGCAGGTAGGATTAAGATGTTAGACTTGGAATACGGTGGTAGTGACCGCAAATAAATCCTGTTTGTAACGGCTACAGACTTTCTTTGTACACAGATTGTGTGAGGCAGATTGTAAGTTGAAACTTGGATTCTCTTTGAATATCTAGTAAGGCTTGAAACTAGTAAATGTTGAAAAGGTAAAGAATTCCTCTATAAAGTTTGGAGCTCAGCTAAAGTACTACAAGTCACTCTGTAGCAAACAAAATACTAAGCACCTGTTTGCAGGTGTGCAGGGCTTTTAAAGACTATGTAGGAGGAGTCACCTTAAAGGGGAATACCTGACAGACGTGTCAAACATCCTTAGCCCTCAAGCAGTACTGTAGTGCTGGAAAAGGAAGGAATCCCTGAATTCAATTAGAAATAAACAAGAAAATGAAACCCAGCACGATACAGGAAGGATCCACGGTGAAAAAATAAAAGGTCCAGTGAACAAAAAGTATATAAAACGTAGCCTTTATTTTAGTCAAAGAGACTCATACAAAATAAAACCTGCAAAACACATCTGACCGGTTTCGGCATGTGTAGCTGTAGTCCTAGATGTAAAATAAAGGCTACGTTTTATATACTTTTTGTTCACTGGACCTTTTATTTTTTCACTGTGGATCCTTCCTGCATCGTGCTGGGTTTCATTTTCTTATAAATATATATGTATATATATATATATATATATATATATATATATATATATATATATATATAATATATTAAAATAAGAGGCTTACAGAGTGCTGAAAATAATAAAAATATTGTACTAACCAATAGGCACCCTACTACTGGAGTAAACCAGTAGGAAGTCAAACCAGTGCTGAAACATAACAGCAAAGGGGGTGCCTGTCGACGACCCAAAAGGAGGAGGCAAAGACAAGACGACTGATTTACCAGTAAGGTGAGAGGGGTTTTATAGAGCTCTTGGAGTTTGAATCTTTGCCTCCTCCTAGTTGCAGGGAAGAGTAATTCCGAGAAGTAATGGATCATGGGCTCTCACCACCTGAATGAAAGAAATACGGTGGCATAAAAGATATGTACGACATGACATCTTTGTCTTGCTGTTTGGTTTTTAACCGAAGATTGTTCCACACCACACAGATCCTTATCCTCCTTTTATTCCATCCCCTCCTCATCTTAACCATAGGCAGCTGCATGATCTACCCCTGCAAGACCTCCTCTTAAATGCTCTGTTTTTTTGTTTTTTTACTTTCACAGTTTAATATCTGCTTAGCAAATGTATTTACTTATCTACACCTCCCCCCAGTATACATAACATATTGCTAGGCCCTTCTCATCCCCGTAGCTCGGCTCTCATGTACTATTGCTGTATCACCAGCCTTTACCACCACACAAATCTCACCGGAGGTGGAATCCTGGCCCCTCCTACCTTTTCTCCCATTCTAGACCTCCCAATTACCCAGAATACTGTTAGATTTTCACGGTTTGGGAGGTCTGCTACTTTCTTGTCTGCAGTGGCTCCGGCACTGTTTCTAACAATAGAAATACATTTTTTTTATTTTTTTATTGAGGAATCATAATGAAATACACACATTTTTGCCCCACTGTGCATAGGGATACAATAGACTAAATATATTAAATAACAATATTAAATAACAGGTATACTGTATATTGTCCAATAAAGAGTTACAATAGTGCAAAGCAACCCATACCTCAAGTTTTTATTATTTTTTTTAAATTGAGAATAATACAAAGTGAATTAAGAAAAAGAAGTTCACATTATTTTGATATGCATCATATTTAAGCTAGTACAGTAAAGTTATGACCTTCCGGGAACCATGAGACCCACATGGTCCTATCAATAAAAAATACATTTTTTTTTTTTTATTAAATCAAAGCTTTTTATTGAGGTAATGCAGACAATAACATACAATTGTCATTATCATATTTATAAAGTGCAAACAGGAAATGTTCAAAACCATCATGACCAACATATGACACATTAGTGCCAAACAAAAGTACCTATTTGAAAAGTCTGTAGACAACATGTAAGCATCTCATGGAATACAGTAGGACATATTACCTCTATTAACCATGTCATACTTAAAATGCAACAATAATAGATTGATACTTCTTTTTAATATATAAAATAGCTCAAGATAAGTACCTCTGGAGCATGGATTGCTGACTATTAAAATAATACTTTAAAAATGCTCTTGTATGCAATAACAGACTCTTGTTTCTGAGAGGTAACACATTTTTATAACCTTGTATGTGTAAGTGCAAAGTAGTGGATTAATACCACTAAAAATGTCACCATATTGGGTGAAGTATAAGAAAGAACAATGATATATGCTGGTAATGTAATTGAGTTAGTGGGAAAAAATAGAAAAAAAAATTCAGCGCTGCACAGCGGATTAATACCGCTAAATAATCCCCCAACCAATGAAAATATTAAATGATATATCATGTAAGCTGAACAGATAAAAATATATAATGTGGGTGGATGCTTAGACAAAAGCAGGGGCCAATCTATGAATATCAAGAATGTTCCCTATCCCGTATTCCCAGATAGGGGGAGGGGGAAGGGGAAGGAGAAGTGCTAATGTATAGTCAGCTCAATGGGTGTCTATCAATGATACTAAGTGTAGATGTACTGTCCAGCATGCTACCAGAACTAACAGAGAACGCCATTGGTCTTAGTTTGAGGGGGCAATAAAAGAAGTTAGCAGCCTAATCCCATATCAACATATTGAGCAATATAAGTAACTTTGATACATAAATAACGTCAACTCAAGTAGTTGCTAAATTAAAATGTTCCAGTCCCATTTATAAAGTCAAACTTGGGGGGGGGGGGAATTAACAATATTGTATGGAAAACCAAATTCTACTATTAGTCTTCCCCATTGTCGGATTTTAGATGAGTGTCTGAAGCTACTAAATCCCCAACCGGGTGCAGGCTGGCTTCCTTATCTTGTGGTAGGCCCTCAGGATGGTGTATAGGCAAAACATTTTCTGTCGGGAGTATTTCCCCTGGTAACACAGATCCTCCAAAAGAAAGGGGTTAGAGTAAAAGCCTGCTAACGTAATCTCCCCTATCTCATCTGATGAGGACCTCTCAGGGGAGCCCAGACGAGGCAGTGAGTGAGGATAGGTAGGTATGAGTAAGTTCTTTTTCGACTCAGGCAATGGGGACATCCCGGGGGAATTTAAAACTCCGTTCGTCACTGGGTCCATGGAAGGCACTTTATAGTTCTTCAGGTGGCTGGCCATATCCACCTGCAGCGGTATGTGTTTCTCCCAAAAGGCTCCCCCACACCCGGTCGATTCTGTAGCAGATGCGATGACCGAATCTTTCAGTTCCAGGAACCATCCAGTGGCCTCTTGCCAAGTTGCCTACGGCTGTTGCTCCAGGGCTACAACATGCTGAGTGATCTCTGTCTCACAAGGGAGACACTGCAAGCTGACATGCTGCGTATCCTGCACTACTTCGGCAGCCATTTTAAACTCCCTCTTCGGCTGTTGCTGGGAGCTGGACTCCACTAGAGATAGAAGGTTAGAGCTGCCAAAAGAGCTTGAATTGCGTGGCTCGAAGCCCCATCCATATCTACTTTTGCCACCCAGTAGAGACTTATTTTAACTAACAGAAAAGTAATATATATACTAAAATATAGACAAAAGCAAGTTATATAGTAGTGAAAACATTTTAGTTTAATTTGAAATTGATGCAAACTGGCTGATTTGAATTTAAAGAATCAAATCAGCCAATAGGAATTCAAGGGACACCATGTTTAATCGCGTACCTTGAATTCACTATTCAGTGTACGGCGGAGATTGTACAAAGAGGATCCTCCACGCTCCATGGCTCCGCGGTCGCCGGTTTTCAGTTCCAGGGTCACCAGTCTTCAGTTCCAGGGTCGCCGGTCTTCAATTCCAGAGTCGCCGTTTTTCAGTTCCAGGATTGCCGGTCTTCAGTTCCAGGATTGCCGGTCTTCAGTTCCAGGGTCGCCAGTCTTCAGCTCCGCGGTCATCGGTCTTCAACTCCGCCCTCCGCTCTGTGCAGGCTTGTTCCTGGAAGAAGAAAGAAGAGGTCACCGCTTGGAAGAAGACTTCACCGCCTGGAACAGGACCTTCTCTGCCGGACTTCAGGAACCGTGAGTACCAACCTGGGGGTTAGACTTAGGTTTTGTTTTGTTTTTTAGATTAGGGATGGGCAATTCCCAACAAAAGAGCTAAATGCCCTTTTAAGGGCAATGCCCATACAAATGCACTTTTCAGGGCAATGGGTAGATTAGGTTTATTAGTGTTAGTTTTTTTATTTTGGGGGGTTTGGTGGGTGGGGGGTTTTACTGTTAGGGGGGACTTTGTTTATTTTTAATGTAAAAGAGCTGTTTAACTTAGGGAAATGCCCTGCAAAAAGCCCTTTTAAGGGCTATTGGTAGTTTAGCATTATATTAGGGGGTGTTTTTATTTTTGGGGGGCTTTTTTATTTTCATAGGGATTAGGTTTAATTTTTTAATTTTTGATAATTTGTTTATTATTTTCTGTAATATTAGATTTTTTTAATTTTCCGTAATGTTAGCTTAATTTAAACTTCGTTTTTTTAATTTTTAAAGTAATGTTAGGTTAGGGGGTGTTAGGTTAGGGGGCTTAGAAATTTAATTATTTATTTGCATTTTGGGGGATGGCGGTTTAGTGGTTAATAGTTTTAATAGGGACTTTGCGATGTGGGTTAATGGCAAATTAGGGGTTAATACATTAGGTAGTTTGCGATGTTGGGGTTGGCGGATATAGGGGTTAATAATTTAGTTATTACTTGCAATGTGGGTTTGATGGCGGATATAGGGGTTAATAATTTAATTAGAGATTATTGCGTTGTGGGGGGGCTGTCGGTTTCGGGGTTAATACTTTTATTAGTTCTGATGTGGGTTTGATGGGGGATATAGGGGTTTTACATGTCATGTTTATTTTTGGGAGGCGGGTTAGATGTTTACGGAGATTTTATATTTTTTTTTATTTTTCTTAGGCACCAGCAGTTTCTAAAGTGCCGTAAATCACTAGCGGCTCCAGAAATTTGTATTTACGCTCATTTCTGGACATCGCTAGTTTATCCGACTTAAGGCACTTTATGAACTGCCGGCACCGTATATGTAATACCCAGATGTGCAAGATGAAATTACGGGCCTTCGCCGTATATGTAATCTCGCCCCATGTGAGAGATTATTAAGACATTTTTTCACAGAATCTGAAGAGACCTTACATTATATGTTTACCGGGGCATAACTGCTGGGGTCCCAGAGTTATTAATTAAACGTACAGAATCATTGAAAAATTAGATGCTCTAATTTGCACGATTCAGCTATGTAACTAGTACTGCAATTGGTTCAGTGGCAGTATCTGCTCTGGACCAGCAGTGCTCTGCATATCCCAAGCGGTACTTCTACTGTGTATTTAAATGGGTTTAGACACATACACCTAGATTAGGAGTTTTGAGCGCTATAGGGAAAGTAAAGAACGCAACAAAAGTTGCGTTATTTAACCCCCTATTGCGCTGCCATTACAAGTTTAAAAAAACCCGGCTTGCGCGGGGATATGGAGATTTTGAGCTCCATACCGCACCCAAAACAAGCAGTGTTTTAACGTGCTTGTGCACACTTTTCCCATAGACATCAAATGGGGAGAGCCGGCAAAAAAAAACAACTAACACCTGCAATCGCAGAAACAAAAGCTCCGTAACGCATCCCCATTGATGTCTATGGTGAAAAAGAAAATACAGTTTAAACCTAACATAAACCCCACGTCTGAACATTTCTAATCTACTGCCCCGACATCGCCAACGCCTGCCTACAGTTACTAACCCCTAATCTGCCGCTCCCGATATCGCTGCCACCTAAATAAAATTATTAACCCCTAATGTGCTGCTCCCGATATCGCCGCCACAATACTTAAGTTATTAACCCCTATTCCGCCGCACCCCAACATCGCCGCAACTATGTTATTAACCCCTATTCTGCCGTTACCCAACATCGCCGCAACAAAATAAAGTTAATAACCCCTAAACCTCTGGCCTCCCACATCACTACCACTAAATAAACCTATTAACCCCTAAAACGCCAGCCCCCCACATCGCAACAACCTAAATTAAACTATATTAACCCCTAAACCTAACTTAACCCTAATCCTAACCCTAGCACCCCCTAACTTTAACATAATTAAATTAGATCTAAATTAAATTTACAATTATTAACTAAATAATTCCTATTTAAAACTAAATATTTACCTGTGAAATAAAACCTAAGGTAGCTACAATATAACTAATAGTTACATTGTATCTAGCTCAGGTTTTATTTTTATTTCACAGGTAAGTTTGTATTTATTTTAACTAGGTAGACTAGTTAGTAAATAGTTATTAACTATTTACTAACTACCTAGCTAAAATAAATACAAACTTACCTGTGAAATAAAACCTAACCTGCCTTACACTAAAACCTAACATTACAAAAAAAAACTAAACTAAATTATCCAAAGAAATAACGATTATTCCTATTCTAATACACTTTAAAAATAAAAAAAACACCCCAATATAAAAAAGCCTAATCTAGAATAAACTACCAAGGACCCTTAAAAGGGCCTTTTGGGAGGCCCTTAAAAGGGCCTTTTGTAGGGCATTGCCCTAAGTTAAACAGCTCTTTTGCTCCCCAAAAAAATACAAACACCCCCTAACACTATACAAACCCCACCCCCCCAAACTACCAAGGGCCCTTAATAGGGCCTTTTGGGGGGGGGCCTTAAAAGGACCTTTTGTAGGGCATTTCCCTGAGTTAAACAGCTCTTTTGCTCCAGAAAAAATACAACCCCCCCAACACTATACAAACCCCCACCCCCCAAACTACCAAGGGCCCTTAAATGGGCCTTTTGGGGGGCCCTTAAAAGGGCCTTTTGTAGGGCATTGCCCTAAGTTAAACAGCTCTTTTGCTAAAAAAAAAAAACATTCCCTAAATATACACATTACACAAAATAACAAACAAATTTTCAAAAATAAAAAAATATTCCTATTCTAATACCCATAAAAAAAAACCAATTAGCCAATAGAATGAGAGCTGTTTAAATCCTATTGGCTGATTTGAATAGCCAGTAGGATTTTAGCAGCCCTTATTCCTATTGGCTGATTTAAAATTTTCAGCCAATAGGAATGCAAGGGATGCCATCTTGAATCGTTTCCCTTGCATTGAAGATTTAGTGTACGGCGGCGACCATATGAAGAGGATGTCTACAGGATGGACCCGCTCCGCGCCTCCGGGATCAAGATAGAAGATGCCGCCTGGATGAAGATTGAAGAGACCGCCTGGATGAAGACTTCTCACCGCTTGGATCAGGACTTCAACTCTGGGATGAAGATTGTTCAAGCATGACTTCAAAAACTGTAAGTGGATTGTCAGGGGGTTAGTGTTGGACTTTTTTTAGTTTAGGGTCTGGGCAGTAAAAGAGCTAAATGCCCTTTTAAGGGCAATGCCCATACAATTTCCCTTTTCAGGGCAATGGGGAGCTTAGTTTTTTTTTAGAATTAGGTTTTTTTATTTTGGGGTGTTAGTTGGGTGGTGGGTTTTACTGTTGGGGGGTCTTTGTGTTTTTTTTTTTACAGGTAAAAAAGCTGATATATTTGGGGCAATGACCCACAAAAGGCCCTTTTAAGGGCCATTGGTAGTTTATTGTAGGCTAGGGGTTTTTTTTATTTTGGGTGGGCTTTTTTTATTTTGATAGGGCTATTAGATTAGGTGTAATTATTTTTTATTTTGGATAATTTCGTTTGTTATTTTCCGTAATTTAGTGTTTGTTATTTTTTGTAACTTAGTATTTTTTTGGTTTTGTATTTAGATACTTTGTAATTTTTAGAGTAGTGTTAGGATTTTTTTTAATGTGTAGTTTAGTTTAATTTAATTGGTAGTTAGTTTAATTATTATATTAGTTTAATTGGTAGTTTAAATGTAGTTTTTTTAATTTGACAAGTACATTTTAATTTAATTTAAGCTAGGGAAATTGTAATTTTAATATAAAGTTAGGGGGTTGTTAGGTTTAGGGGTTACTAGTTTAAATTAATTTATTGCGATGTGGAGGCTTCCGGTTTAGGGGTTAATAGTTTATTTTATTATATTTCATTGTGGGGGAGCTTTTGGTTTAAGGGTTAAAAGGTTTATTATAGTGGCTTGCAGTTTAAGGCTTAATAACTTTAGTATAGTGGGGGCGATGTGGGCAGACGGCAGATTAGGGGTTTATAATATTTAAATAGTGTTTGTGATGCGGGGGGCGGCGTTTTAGGGGTTAATAACTTTAGTATAGTGGTGAGGATGTCAGGGAGGTTAATATTTTTTGAAAGTGGCGACAATATCGGGAGCGACAGAATAGGGCTTAAGAAATTATATATAGTATTTGCGATGCAGGAGGGTCTCGGTTTAGGAGTTAATAGTTAGTTTATGGGTGTTAGTGTACTTTTTAACACTTTAGTTATGAGTTTTATGTTACAGATTTGTAGCATAAAACTCATAACTACTGACTTTAGATGGTGTTACAGATCTTGTCGTTTTCAGCTGTAACGCTAGCTTTTTAGCCAGAACGCAAAACTTGTAATTCTGGTGCTATGGGAATCCCAATAAAAAACGTAATTTTTACGAGTGCGGTACTGACGTTGCGTTACAGGCTAAAAGGCTTATGGTACAGCTATACCGACAAGACTTGTAATGGCTGCGTTAGGGAAAATGATGCGTTACGGGCCAGAACGCTGCTATTTGACTCATAACGCACAACTCGTAATCTAGATGAATGTAAGATGAGTCACTAGTCTTAAAGGGACAGTCTACACCAGAATTTTTATTGTTTTAAAAGATAGATAATCCCTTTATTACCTATTCCCCAGTTTTGTATAACCAACACAGTTATATTACTACATGTATTACACCTGTAATTACCTTGTATCTAAGCCTCTGCAAACTGCCCCCTTATTTCATTTTTTTGACAGACTTGCATTTTAGCCAATCAGTGCTGGCTCCCAGGTAACTCCATGTGTGTGAACACAGTCGCCAAGATTACGAGTTTTGCATTAGAAGCTATGCGGTGCTAACGAGCAGTTTTTTCTCACCGCTCACTTACCTACAGCGCTGGTATTACAGGTTTTTACAAACTTGGCGTTAAAAGACAAGAAGTGAGCGTAGAGCAAAATTGTGCTCCATACCGCACTCCAATACCAGCGCTGCTTAAGTCAGCGGTGAGCTGGTTGTGCGTGCTCGTGTACGATTTCCCCATAGACATCAATGGGGAGAGCCGGCTGAGAAAAAGTCTAACACCTGCAAAAAAGCAGCGTAAAGCTCAGTAATGCAGCCCCATTGATTCCTATGGGAAACACATTTTATGTTTACACCTAACACCCTAACATGAACCCTGAGTCTAAACAACCCTAATCTTACACTTATTAACCCCTAATCTGCCGACACCTACATTAAATTTATTAACTCCTAATCTGCCGCTCTGGACATCGCCGCCACCTACATTATACTTATTAACCCCTAATCTGCTGCCCCCAATATCACCGACACCTACATTATATTTATTAACCCCTAATCTCCCACCCCCAATGTCGCCACAACCTACCAACATTTATTAAACCCTAATCTGCCGCCCCCAATGTCGCTGCCACTATATTAAATGTATTAACCCCTAAATCTAAGTCTAACCCTAACCCCCTAACTTAAATATAATTTAAATAAATCTAAATAAAATTACTATCATTAACTAAATTATTCCTATTTAAAACTAAATACTTACCTATAAAATAAACCCTAAGCTAGCTACAATATAACTAATAGTTACATTGTATCTAGCTTAGGGTTTATTTTTATTTTACAGGCAACTTTGTATTTATTTTAACTAGGTAGAATAGTTACTAAATAGTTATTAACTATTTAATAACTACCTAGCTAAAATAAGTACAAATTTACTTGTAAAATAAAACCTAACCTATGTTACAATAACACCTAACACTACACTACACTACAATTAAATCAATTACCTACATTAAATACAATTAAATAAATTAAATTAGCTAAATCACAAAAAAACAAAACACTAAATTACAGAAAATAAAAAACAAATTACAGATTTTTAAACTAATTACACCTAATTTAAGCGCCCCCCCCAAAAAAAAAAACCCTAGCCTAAACTAAACTACCAATAGCCCTTAAAAGGGCCTTTTGCAGGGCATTGCCCCAAAGAAATCAGCTCTTTAACCTGTAAAAAAAAAAATACAAACAACCCCCCCAACAGTAAAACCCACCACCCACACAACCAACCCCCCAAATAAAATCCTAACTAAAAAAAACTAAGCTCCCCATTGCCCTGAAAAGGGCATTTGGATGGGCATTGCCCTTAGCTCTATTGCTGCCCAAAAAAGCCCTAAACTAAAAAATAAACCCACCCAATACACCCTTAAAAAATCCTAACACTAACCCCCGAAAATTCACTTACCGGGAGAAGTCTTCATCCAAGCGGCAAGAGGTCCTCAACGAAGCCGGCAGAAGTGGTCCTCCAGACGGGCAGAAGTCTTCATCCAGACGGCATCTTCTATCTTCATCCTTCCGACGCGGAGCATCTCCATCTTCAAGACATCCGGCGTGGAGCATCCTCTTCAAACGACGGCTTCTTTGAAATGAATATCTCTTTAAGTGACGTCATCCAAGATGGCGTCCCTGAGATTCCGATTGGCTGATAGAATTCTTTCTGATTTACTTCTATTATCAAATGTTTTTCTGAGCACTAGACTACCCAGGTATCAATTCAACACAGAATATCATGAGAACAAAGCAAATTTGATAATAAAAGTAAATTGGAAACTTTTTTTAAACTCTATGCTGTCTGAATCACAAAATAACATTTTTGGTTTTCGTATCCCTTTAAGATACAGTGATGAGTAAGTATTAATAAGATACACTTACATGGTAAAGGGATGCAGCCACGATACACAAGACTTCTGATAACTGTAAGGCATGCAAATCAAAAGGCTCTAAAATAGTGAGAGAAATATTGTAGATTTAGCTTGTTATTAAAGGGACACTGTACCCAAAATTTTTATTTCGTGATTCAGATTGAGCATGAAATTTTAAGCAACTTTCTAATTTACTCCTATTATCACATTTTCTTCATTCTCTTGGTATCTTTATTTGAAATGCAAGAATGTAAGTTTAGATGCCGGCCCATTTTTGGTGAACAACCTGGGTTGTCCTTGCTGATTGGTGGATAAATCCATCTACCAATAAAAAAGTGCTGTCCAGAGTACTGAAACCAAAAAAAAGCTTAGCTGCCTTCTTTTTCAAATAATGATAGCAAGAGAACGAAGAAAAATTGATAATAGGAGTAAATTAGAAAGTTGCTTAAAATTGCATGCTCTTTCTGAATTACAAAAGGAAAAATTTGGGTACAGTGTCCCTTTAAAGTCATAGACTATTTAGAGGGACATTAAACACTAAATAAATGCTAGATAAAATGATGCATTCAAAGAAAAGATTAGTCTGAGAATAACATATTTATGTATTTTCTAAACTTTCATAAGATGTTTAAATAGTGACAAAATAAGTGTCAACTTTTAGTGTCTATAAAGCAATGGGAGCAGCCATGTTGTAACTTAGGTTTCTATCTCTGCTGTGGCTAATCAGGGACAGTTATACATAGGTCACTAGAGTGTGCAGCCAATGGCTATGTGGAATATAACAGTGTTCTGCACTTACATTTCTAACAGGAACTGAAAAGCTCACAATTTCAGTATGGAATTACAGGAAAAGGGGACAAAATAAATAATGAAAGTATATTGCAGAAGTTTTTTCTATATACGATTTATCATTTTATACTACCATCTCAAAGTGATTAATGCCCCTTTAATGTACAGTAGAATTAAAGAAAAGAGCAAACAATAGCAGGAATACCTTGCATGTGGCTAAGACAATGGGAAAATTAAGGGGCATAACATTTCAGTTTCTGTTTTAGAGTTTTTTTAAATGGATAGTAAAGTCCAAATTAAACTTTCATGATTTAGATAGGGCATGCATTTTCAAACAACTTTTTAATTTACTTTTATCATCAAATTTGCTTTGATCTCTTGTTATTCTTAGTTGAAAGCTAAACCTAGGTAGGCTCATATGCTAATTTCTATACCCTTAAAGACTGCCTCTAATCTAAATGCATTTGAATTTTTTTCACAGCTAGAGGGCATTAGTTCATGTGCTTCATATAGATAACACTGGGCTCATACACATGAAGTTATTTAAGAGACAGAGACTGATTGTCTAAAATGCAAGTCTGTCAAAAGATCTGAAATAAGGAGGCAGTCTGCAGAATCTTAGATACAAGGTAATTACAGAGGTAAAAAGTATAATTCTATAACAGTGTTGGTTATACAAAACTGGGGAATGGTAAATAAAGGGATTATCTATCTTTTAAAAAAAAAAAAAAAAGGAAAAACGAGGAGAGAAAAAGTGACAG
The DNA here is from genome assembly GCF_027579735.1 of Bombina bombina. Lineage (NCBI taxonomy): Eukaryota > Metazoa > Chordata > Amphibia > Anura > Bombinatoridae > Bombina > Bombina bombina. The sequence goes on from NC_069500.1 coordinate 1,382,416,562, forward strand.
TTTATCAGCACTCTTGTAAAGTGTCAATTCATTAATAGTAGGAGTGGCATGGAGGGTCACCTGGACTGGGTGTAAATAAAACTTAACTTTTATTCTATAATGTTAATATGTACAAGTTAATGTATGTTGTGACCCCATCAACGAGTTTAACTAAATTAAAGCAGTGCAGAGCAAGGAGTAAGCACCGGTCTGTGTGGGTACAAATCAGCCAAATTATCAGCTCAAAAGACAAAATTATAACGGCTATGAGAGTGGATATGGCCCCCTGAGTATGCCTGACGCGCATTTCGCCGTATCCCGGCCCCCCTAATATCTTTTATGATCAATTAATTCACACAACCTTTAGATCTGGTGTTCAGATCATTTTGATAGCTGGTACACAGGGAGTGCAGAATTATTAGGCAAATGAGTATTTTGACCACATCATCCTCTTTATGCATGTTGTCTTACTCCAAGCTGTATAGGCTCGAAAGCCTACTACCAATTAAGCATATTAGGTGATGTGCATCTCTGTAATGAGAAGGGGTGTGGTCTAATGACATCAACACCCTATATCAGGTGTGCATAATTATTAGGCAACTTCCTTTCCTTTGGCAAAATGGGTCAAAAGAAGGACTTGACAGGCTCAGAAAAGTAAAAAATAGTGAGATATCTTGCAGAGGGATGCAGCACTCTTAAAATTGCAAAGCTTCTGAAGCGTGATCATCGAACAATCAAGCGTTTCATTCAAAATAGTCAACAGGGTCGCAAGAAGCGTGTGGAAAAACCAAGGTGCAAAATAACTGCCCATGAACTGAGAAAAGTCAAGCGTGCAGCTGCCAAGATGCCACTTGCCACCATTTTGGCCATATTTCAGAGCTGCAACATCACTGGAGTGCCCAAAAGCACAAGGTGTGCAATACTCAGAGACATGGCCAAGGTAAGAAAGGCTGAAAGACGACCACCACTGAACAAGACACACAAGCTGAAACGTCAAGACTGGGCCAAGAAATATCTCAAGACTGATTTTTCTAAGGTTTTATGGACTGATGAAATGAGAGTGAGTCTTGATGGGCCAGATGGATGGGCCCGTGGCTGGATTGGTAAAGGGCAGAGAGCTCCAGTCCGACTCAGACGCCAGCAAGGTGGAGGTGGAGTACTGGTTTGGGCTGGTATCATCAAAGATGAGCTTGTGGGGCCTTTTCGGGTTGAGGATGGAGTCAAGCTCAACTCCCAGTCCTACTGCCAGTTTCTGGAAGACACCTTCTTCAAGCAGTGGTACAGGAAGAAGTCTGCATCCTTCAAGAAAAACATGATTTTCATGCAGGACAATGCTCCATCACACGCGTCCAAGTACTCCACAGCGTGGCTGGCAAGAAAGGGTATAAAAGAAGAAAATCTAATGACATGGCCTCCTTGTTCACCTGATCTGAACCCCATTGAGAACCTGTGGTCCATCATCAAATGTGAGATTTACAAGGAAGGAAAACAGTACACCTCTCTGAACAGTGTCTGGGAGGCTGTGGTTGCTGCTGCACGCAATGTTGATGGTGAACAGATCAAAACACTGACAGAATCCATGGATGGCAGGCTTTTGAGTGTCCTTGCAAAGAAAGGTGGCTATATTGGTCACTGATTTGTTTTTGTTTTGTTTTTGAATGTCAGAAATGTATATTTGTGAATGTTCAGATGTTATATTGGTTTCACTGGTAAAAATAAATAATTGAAATGGGTATATATTTGTTTTTTGTTAAGTTGCCTAATAATTATGCACAGTAATAGTCACCTGCACACACAGATATCCCCCTAAAATAGCTAAAACTAAAAACAAACTAAAAACTACTTCCAAAACTATTCAGCTTTGATATTAATGAGTTTTTTGGGTTCATTGAGAACATGGTTGTTGTTCAATAATAAAATTAATCCTCAAAAATACAACTTGCCTAATAATTCTGCACTCCCTGTATGTATATTGTTTATAACACTAGGGGCTTGTCATAATTGGGAATTTTCCCACTTTATTTATAATCTATCTTTTAAAACAATAACATTTTTGGTGTTTACTATCCCTTTAATACAGGGATTGGCAATTTTGTAATGTATGCAGATATGGTGGTGCTGTGTCTCTGGGAATGGAGATGGATATCCCTCCTTGCTTCTCCGACTAGGTAAAACTTCTTTAACCTTCAAAAGAAAGTATCCCAAAATAGTGCAGTAACCTCACACACAGGAGATACGCCAAATGGAAAATACTCACAAAATTTCAATTGAAGGTCAGCTTTTATTATCAGAATCACCAGCAAGACATTGATGGGATACAGATTCATAAAAGTTTATTAAAACAACATTTTAAAAAAGCTCTACGCGTTTCAGCAAATAAAATTGCCTTTTTTAAGAGCAAAGCAATAGTGTGCAAAATTAGCTGTGCTGTAGTTTAGTGTGTTTGGCATTAGTATGCTGAGGCCTGTTTTGTTTTACTCTACAGGATTTGACAATCAAAGGGACAGTAAAATCAAAGTTAAACTTTCGTGGTTTCGATAGAGCATGTAATATTAAATAACTTTCAAATTTATTTCTATTGCATAATTTACTTTGACCTAGATTTGGAGTTTGGCGGTAGCCGTGAACACCAGCGTTAGAGGCTCCTAACGCTGGTTTTAGGCTACCGCCGGTATTTGGAGTCACTCAAAATAGGGTCTAACGCTTACTTTTCAGCCGCGACTTTTCCATACCGCAGATCCCCTTACGTAAATTGCGTATTCCTATCTTTTCAATGGGATTTTTATAACTCCGGTATTTAGAGTCGTTTCTGAAGTGAGCGTTAGACATCTAACGACAAAACTCCAGACGCAGGAAAAAAGTCAGTAGTTAAGAGCTTTCTGTGCTAACGCCGGTTTCTAAAGCTCTTAACTACTGTACTCTAAAGTACACTAACACCCATAAATTACCTATGTACCCCTAAACCGAGGTCCCCCCACATCGCCGACACTCGAATACATTTTTTTAACCCCTAATCTGCCGACCGCCACCTACGTTATCCTTATGTACCCCTAATCTGCACCCCCTAACACCGCCGACCCCTATATTATATTTATTAACCCCTAATCTGCCCCCCTCAACGTCGCCTCCCTCTGCCTACACTTATTAACCCCTAATCTGCCGACCGCAAAGCGCCGCCACCTACGTTATCCTTATGTACCCCTAATCTGCTGCCCCTAACACCGCCGACCCCTGTATTATAATTATTAACCCCTAATCTGCCCCCCTCAACGTCGCCTCCATCTGCCTACACTTATTAACCCCTAATCTGCTGACCGCAAAGCGCCGCCAACAAAGTTATCCTTATGTACCACTAATCTGCTGCCCCTAACACCGCCGACCCCTATATTATATTTATTAACCCCTAATCTGCCCCCCACAACGTCGCCTCCACCTGCCTACACTTATTAACCCCTAATCTGCCGAGCGGACCTGAGCGCTACTATAATAAAGTTATTAACCCCTAATCCGCCTCACTAATCCTATAATAAATAGTATTAACCCCTAATCTGCCCTCCCTAACATCGCCGACACCTAACTTCAATTATTAACCCCTAATCTGCCGACCGGAGCTCACCGCTACTCTAATAAATGTATTAACCCCTAAAGCTAAGTCTAACCCTAACACTAACACCCCCCTAAGTTAAATATAATTTACATCTAACGAAATTAATTAACTCTTATTAAATAAATTATTCCTATTTAAAGATAAATACTTACCTGTAAAATAAATCCTAATATAGCTACAATATAAATTATAATTATATTGTAGCTAATTTAGGATTAATATTTATTTTACAGGCAACTTTGTAATTATTTTAACCAGGTACAATAGCTATTAAATAGTTAAGAACTATTTAATAGCTAAAATAGTTAAAATAATTACAAAATGACCTGTAAAATAAATACTAACCTAAGTTACAATTAAACCTAACACTACACTATCAATAAATTAATTAAACTACCTACAATTACATACAATTAACCTAACACTACACTATCAATAAATTAATTAAATACAATTCCTACAAATAAATACAATTAAATAAACTAGCTAAAGTACAAAAAATAAAAAAGAACTAAGTTACAAAAAATAAAAAAATATTTACAAACATAAGAAAAATATTACAACAATTTTAAACTAATTACACCTACTCTAAGCCCCCTAATAAAACAACAAAGCCCCCCAAAATAAAAAATGCCCTACCCTATTCTAAATTACTAAAGTTAAAAGCTCTTTTACCTTACCAGCCCTGAACAGGGCCCTTTGCGGGGCATGCCCCAAGAAGTTCAGCTCTTTTGCCTGTAAAAAAAACATACAATACCCCCCCCAACATTACAACCCACCACCCACATACCCCTAATCTAACCCAAACCCCCCTTAAATAAATCTAACACTAAGCCCCTGAAGATCTTCCTACCTTGTCTTCACCTCACCGGGTATCACCGATCGGTCCTGGCTCCGATATCTTCATCCAACCCAAGCAGGGGCTAGACATCCACTGAAGAAGTCCAGAAGAGGGTCCAAAGTCTTCATCTTATCCGGGAAGAAGAGGCGATCCGGACCGGCAACCATCTTGATCCAAGCGGCATCTTCTATATTCATCCGATGACGACCGGCTCCATCCTGAAGACCTCCACCGCGGACCCATCTTCTTCCGGCGACGTCCAACTGAAGAATGACGGTTCCTTTAAGGGACGTCATCCAAGATGGCGTCCCTCGAATTCCGATTGGCTGATAGGATTCTATCAGCCAATCGGAATTAAGGTAGGAATATTCTGATTGGCTGATGGAATCAGCCAATCAGAATCAAGTTCAATCCGATTGGCTGATACAATCAGCCAATCAGATTGAGCTCGCATTCTATTGGCTGATCGGAACAGCCAATAGAATGCGAGCTCAATCTGATTGGCTGATTGGATCAGCCAATCGGATTGAACTTGATTCTGATTGGCTGATTCCATCAGCCAATCAGAATATTCCTACCTTAATTCCGATTGGCTGATAGAATCCTATCAGCCAATCGGAATTCGAGGGACGCCATCTTGGATGACGTCCCTTAAAAGAACCGTCATTCTTCAGTTGGACGTCGCCGGAAGAAGATGGGTCCGCGGTGGAGGTCTTCAGGATGGAGCCGGTCGTCATCGGATGAAGATAGAAGATGCCGCTTGGATCAAGATGGTTGCCGGTCCGGATCGCCTCTTCTTCCCGGATAGGATGAAGACTTTGGACCCTCTTCTGGACTTCTTCAGTGGATGTCTAGCCCCCGCTTGGGTTGGATGAAGATATCGGAGCCAGGACCGATCGGTGATACCCGGTGAGGTGAAGACAAGGTAGGAAGATCTTCAGGGGCTTAGTGTTAGGTTTATTTAAGGGGGGTTTGGGTTAGATTAGGGGTATGTGGGTGGTGGGTTGTAATGTTGGGGGGGGTATTGTATGTTTTTTTTTACAGGCAAAAGAGCTGAACTTCTTGGGGCATGCCCCGCAAAGGGCCCTGTTCAGGGCTGGTAAGGTAAAAGAGCTTTTAACTTTAGTAATTTAGAATAGGGTAGGGCATTTTTTATTTTGGGGGGCTTTGTTGTTTTATTAGGGGGCTTAGAGTAGGTGTAATTAGTTTAAAATTGTTGTAATATTTTTCTTATGTTTGTAAATATTTTTTTATTTTTTGTAACTTAGTTCTTTTTTATTTTTTGTACTTTAGCTAGTTTATTTAATTGTATTTATTTGTAGGAATTGTATTTAATTAATTTATTGATAGTGTAGTGTTAGGTTAATTGTAGGTAATTGTAGGTAGTTTATTTAATTAATTTATTGATAGTGTAGTGTTAGGTTTAATTGTAACTTAGGTTAGTATTTATTTTACAGGTCATTTTGTAATTATTTTAACTATTTTAGCTATTAAATAGTTCTTAACTATTTAATAGCTATTGTACCTGTTTAAAATAATTACAAAGTTGCCTGCAAAATAAATATTAATCCTAAAATAGCTACAATATAATTATAATTTATATTGTAGCTATATTAGGATTTATTTTACAGGTAAGTATTTATCTTTAAATCGGAATAATTTATTTAATAAGAGTTAATTAATTTCGTTAGATGTAAATTATATTTAACTTAGGGGGGTGTTAGTGTTAGGGTTAGACTTAGCTTTAGGGGTTAATACATTTATTAGAATAGCGGTGAGCTCTGGTCGGCAGATTAGGGGTTAATAAGTGTAGGCAGGTGGAGGCGACGTTGTGGGGGGCAGATTAGGGGTTAATAAATATAATATAGGGGTCGGCGGTGTTAGGGGCAGCAGATTAGGGGTTCATAGGGATAATGTAAGTAGCGGCGGTTTACGGAGCGGCAGATTAGGGGTTAAAAATAAAATGCAGGTGTCAGCGATAGCGGGGGCTGCAGATTAGGGGTTAATAAGTGTAAGGTTAGGGGTGTTTAGACTCGGGGTACATGTTAGAGTGTTAGGTGCAGACGTAGGAAGTGTTTCCCCATAGCAAACAATGGGGCTGCGTTAAGAGCTGAACGCGGCTTTTTTGCAGGTGTTAGTTTTTTTTTCAGCTCAAACAGCCCCATTGTTTCCTATGGGGGAATCGTGCATGAGCACGTTTATGAGGCTGGCCGCTTGCGTAAGCAACTCTGGTATCGAGAGTTGAAGCTGCGTTAAATATGCTCTACGCTCCTTTTTTGGAGCCTAACGCATCCTTTATGTGGACTCTCAATACCAGAGTTATTTTTATGGTGCGGCCAGAAAAAAGCCGGCGTTAGTTTTTCGGGTCGTTACCGACAAAACTCCAAATCTAGCGGTTTGTTCTTTTAGTATCCTTTGATTAAAAAAACATACCTAGTTAGGGCCAGGAGCAGCACTTGGAGCCAGCTGGACATCCCTTTTCAAAACCATGGGTTTTAATATGGAGTTGCCCTCCCTTGCAACTATAACAGACACTATTCTTCTAGGAAAGCTTTACGCAAGATTTTGGAGTGGGTCTGTGGGAATTTGTGCCCATGCAGCCAAAAGAGCATTTGTGATCTCATGCACTGATGTTGGACAAGAAGGTCTGGCTCACAATCATGGTTCCAGTTTATCCCAAAGGTGTTGGATGGGGTCAGGGCTCTATGCCGGCCACTCAAGGTCCTCCACACCAAACTCATCAAACCTTGTCTTCATGGACCTTGCTTTGTGCACATGGACACAGTCATGCTGAAACAAGAAAAGGCCTTCCCCAAACTGTCGCCCAAAAATTGTGAAACACCCAAGTGTTGAACATGTCTTTCTATCCTATAGCATTAAGATGAGCTTTCACTAGAACTAAGAGGCATAGCCCAAACCCTGATAAACAGCCCCAGACCATTATCCCTCCCCTACTAAACTTTACATTCCGGTAGGCAGCATTATCCTGGCATCCACCACACCAAGATTCTTCCATCAGACTCCCAGATAGTAAAAGGCGATTCATCACTCCAGAGAACACGTTACCACTGCTCCAGAGTGCAGTGGCGATGTGCTTTACACCACTCAAGCAAATACCTGGCATTGCACATGCCGATGTGAGACTTGGGTAGAGCTGCTTGGAGTTTGGAGCAAGAGTTTGAAATCCCAGCTGATAAGGTAAGGAAAATGCACCTTTTTGATGGGCTGACACATGAGCTTTGATAGACCAACACAGAAGACGGAATCCAGCACCCAAATAACCAGGAGATCCACCGAGGGCTACTACCATGCCCCCATAAATGTAGTAGAAAAGGCAATTTTTTTATCCTGTCCTAGACACTTTAATGGAATAAAGAATAAAGATTTTTTGCATCATTGGAGATCTTCCTTTGCCTTTTCTACATGAGCTTTGAAAGCCAGGTCTGTTGATCTGTTGGTGAAGTAGCTATCTGCTTGATGACATAGCTGGATAAACCAAATTCACTCATATTAATTAATTTTATAACTGATGCTAGTTTAGTGACATGTTGTGAGGTTCTCAAATGCTTTTAATAATGTTGATGGGGGGTGAGAAGGGGAATATTTGTAAAATACAAAGTCAGACAAAATACAAATATGACATGTTAACTACTTTAGAGTCAGATCACAATGAGACCTATGAGATGTTTCTCAGTCTAATGAGGTCAACAAACCTTATATTGCAAGAAAAGGTACAGTTGCATTATAGAGCCTGGTGCCTATTCTTATCTATGATAGGTCTGAAATTGTGATTCATTCATTCTGTCTTATTTCAAAAATTCATCTAGGGGATCTATAGGCTTAAAGTTGTCACAACCCTCACAGTTTCTGTGCGTGTGTTTTTCTGTGTGTGTGTTTTTGTGTTTTTTTGTGTGTGCTTGTCTTTGAGTGTTTTTGTGAGTGTCTGTGCACAGTGCTTTTCTGTGTCTGTTTCTCTGCATGAGTTTGTGTTTCTGTGTTTTTCTGTGTGTGTTTGTCTTTGAGTGTTTCTGTGAGTGTCTGTACTTTTCTGTGTGTGTCTGTGTTTCTATGCATGAGTTTGTGTTTCTGTGTTTTTCTGAGTGTGTGTGAGAAAGTGTTTGTATGTGTGTGTGAGTGTTTCTCTGTGTTTGTGTGAGAGAGTGAGTGAGTGTTTCTCTGTGTTTGTGTGAGAGAGTGAGTGTGTGTGAGTGTTTTCACAACCTTTACAACATTTTCAAGTTTAACTACACTGGAGAATATTGGGGACACATTTTAGGCCATTGTACAAAAATTGCACGTCAAAATTAGAGGGATTATGCCTAGTAACATTCCTGTTCAACAATCTCACACTATAACACTTACATTATAAATTTAGACATTGTTTTTTTGTTTTGCTTGAAAAAATAAAAATGAATATACCAATATCTAATATGTATTTCCTACTAACAGTGATTGGATGATACGTTATTTCTGCTAATGCCCATGTTCGAATTTAATATGGATAGAAAATGCTTGAGTAGAGTATCACTTTAATTGTTGTTGCTTAACTGCACCCAGAACTAAGCTTCCCTCTTATTTTCCATAATGCGCTCCATTTATCAAGCAACGGAGACTGCTTTAGAGCCCTTGAGGTACAGGCTAATGTTTTATAATGAACATGTCTTAACCTCTTCGTCACCTTAGAGGTGGTGGAGTTAAAACACCCCAGGCAACGCAGCACAGGAATATCCTTGAGCAATGATAAATGCGGTTAGCGGACACTGTCTGCTCCCCACTAGCTACTAACATGGGCCAACAGGTTCACAATTTGGGAACCTTGACCATTCGTTCCTTAAAAAAGTTAAAGGGACACTAAACACTAAATACATTTTATAAGCATTGTATTGAGTTTGTTCCTGGCCTCCCTGTAGTAAGGTTGCCACCATGTTGTGTTTCACTACATTTTAGTGCTGACCTGTTTGCACATGTGCAGAAACGCTTCTTCTGTGTAACCTAGGTACCATAATGGCAGCACCCATGATTAGAGGGAGGTACATGAAATATAGTGTGTCCCTTTAAATGGGGTCAAATGTTTTACTCTACAGTGAGTGAAGATAAAGACATGGACTATTAATTAGTTCCTGCTATGAAAAATTCAGAACATAAAATTAATAAAACTTATATGATGAGAGTACTGTTTTGTACATTATTCCATCCCTCCAAGAGCTTTCAGTAGTAATGAATCATACAAAAGGACTGCGCAGGAGCCGCTCCCAAATCAAACATGTTTTATTAAGTCTTCCCAAATGTCATTAAATGGCATGTTGTGACACAAAATAAAAAAAATAGTTAACACAAAAGTGATTATGTGCTTCATAATACTGTGAATAAATAAATCTAAAAAGCGACTACACATCAATACCACTGATACTTATATTCAGTAGGATATTGCAATTCAAAGATGGTATTCTTTGTTAAAGGCTAAACCTAGGTAGGCTTATAGGCGGATTTCTAAGCCCTGTTATATAGATAACATTGTGCTCACTCCTATGGAGTTATTTATAAGTCAGCACTAATTGGCTGAAATGCAAGTTTGAAAATAGCACTGAGATAAGGGGGCAGTCTGCAGAGGCTTAGATATAAGGTAATCACAGAGGTAAAAAGTACATTAATAGAACAGTGTTGGTTATGCAAAACCAGTGAATGGTAAACAATTACATTTTCAAGTAGACTGTACCTTTAAAGCAGTAAAAACAAGGTTAGTCCTATCACTCGGGGTATAACACAAATAAAGGAAATGGGATCTATTAGTCCAGGTGCTTGTAACTTAGCATATTCCTAACAAACATTCCCCTCTAGCTCTGACTCTCTATTTCCTGTCAAACCTCTCCCCCTCAGTGACGCGCCTCAATATCGCTGTTACTCCATAAATGACAGACTACTATTTAGTATTTTAGTACTTAAAAAGGGCCAAACAACATGCTGGTAATATGTTTTATGTCATATATTCTAGAGGACAAGTTAAACAAACAGCTCTCCTGAAATATAAGTGCTAAATCAAATTGTAAAATCATGAGCACATTTCAGTATTTCCATAGCACACTGAAAAATTGGCCGGAATGGCAGGTCTCCCATATTACAAGTTGCGGTGGTACGGCTATACCACAAGCGTTTTAGCCTGTACCGCAACTCTCCTTTCCGTACTCAAAAAATGTCTTTTGAGTATAGAATTTTCATTGCGCCTGTATTACAGGTTGTGCGGTCCAGCTATAACGCAATTGTTATAGCTTATACTGCCGTAATCCATTCTGCGATCAGAGACCAGTAGTTATGGATTTTGCGAAACAAAAATGTTTGACAAAACTCATAACAAAAATGTTACAAAGTACACTAACACCCATAAACTACCTATTAACCCCTAAACTGCCATTCCCCCTGCATTGCAAATACTTTATTAAACGTATTAACCCCTAATCCACCGCCCACCCACATCGCAACTACTATAATAAACCTATTACCCCCTAAACCGCTGCCCACCCACATCGCCAACACTAAAATAAAGTATTAACCCCTAAACCACCGACCCCCCACATCGCAACTACTATAATAAACCTATTACCCCCTAAACCGCTGCCCACCCACATCGCCAACACTAAAATAAAGTATTAACCCCATAATCCACCATCCACCCACATCACCAACACTAAAGTAAAGTATTAACCCTTAAACCACCGGCCCCCAACATCGCAAATACTAAACTAAACCTATTAACCCCTAAACCGCCGGCCCCCCACATCGTGACACACTAAATTAAACTATTAACCCCTAAACCTAACACCCTTTAACTTTAAATTAAAGTTACAATATAGTAACTACCTTAAAATAAATAAAAACTTACCTGTGAAATAAAAAAAACTAAGCTTAAACTATAAATTAACCTAACATTACTATTTTAAAAAACAAAAATAAACAAAAAATAAAAAACCTAAGATACAAAATAAAAAAATCCTAACACTACGAAAAAAATAAAAAACCTAACATTACAAAAAAACAACACTAAAATTACGAAAAATAAAAAAAATCTAAGATTACAAAAAATAATAAACTAAATTATCTAAAATAATAAAAATTTTACCTAATCTAATAACCCTATGAAAACAAAAAAGCCACCCCAAAATAAAAACACCCCCTAATCTAACAATAAACTATCAATAGCCCATAAAGGGCCTTTTTGTAGGGCATTGCCCTAAGTTAAACAGCCCTTTTACATAAAATAATTACAAAGTACCCCCTAACAGTAAACCCCCCACCCGACTAACCCCCCCAAAAAAACCTAAGGGGCATTTGTATGGGTATGCAGCTCTTTAGTGCCCACAAAAAAATAAAAAAGCCCTAATCTAAAAAAAAAAACACCCCAAACCCCCCCCCCAAAAAAAACTAACACTAACCCCAAAAAATGTACTCACAGTTCCTGAAGTCCGGACATCCATCTTCAACCAGGCAGCGACAAGTCTTCATCCAGGCGGTGACATCTTCATCCATTGCGGGGGCATCTTCTATCTTCATCCCGGTGCACGGAGCTGTGGGGGCGCGGAGCTGAGCAGGACTGGGGGCGGCGACGACGACGACATCCAGCGCGGAGCTTCCTCTTCATGCGATCTCCACCGCACACTAAAAATTGAATGCAAGGTACCAGTTTTATATTTGGGTAACTTTCATTCCTATTGGTTGAAATATTCAAATCAGCCGATAGGATGAGAACTGTTAAAAATCAGCCAATAGGATTTATGCAGCTCTCATCCCATTGGCTGATTTGAAAATGTCAGCCAATAGGAATGCAAGGTACCCCAAATATAAGAGGGGCACCTTGCATTTAATCTTCAGTGTGCGGCGGAGATCGCATGAAGAGGAGCCTCCACGGCGCTGAGGATAGCAACCGTTGAGGACTGCCTCTCCGGATCCGCGTATCAGGGAAGACTGATCTGCACCTCCGGGAAGAAGATAGAAGATGGTTCCATGTTGGATGAAGATGGAGCCACCTCGAAGAAGAGCTTCACTGCCGGACTTCAGGAACTGGGAGTACCTATTTCAGGGTTAGACTTAGGTTTTTTCTGGGGTTTTTTGGGTGTTTTTTTTTTTAGATTAGGGATTTTTTATTTTTTAATGGGCACTAAAGAGCTGATTGCCCTTTTAAGGGCAATGCCCATGAAAATGCCCCTAAAGGGGCAATGGGTAGCTTAGATTTTTTTAGAGTTAGTTTTTTTTTATTTTGAGGGGGTTGGTTGGGTGGGGGTTTTACTGTTAGGGGGAACTTTGTAATTCTTTTAGGTAAAAGAGCTGATTGGTTCAGGGTAATGCCCTACAAAAGGCCCTTTTAAAGGCTATTGGTAGTTGTTAGATTAGGGGGTATTTTTATTTTGGGGTGGCTTTTTTATAGGGGTATTAGATTACCTTTCATTTTTATTATTTTGGATAATTTCATTTATTATTTTTTGCAATCTTAGGTTATTTTTCCTCATTTTAGTTTTTTTGTAATGTTTTTTTTTTATTTTTTCGTAGTTTAGAATTTTTTAATTTTGTAACTTAGCTTTTCTATTTTTCATTTTTTTTATAGTTATGTTTATTTATAATTTAATCTTATTTTTTTTCTTCTCACAATTAAGTTTTTAGTTATACTGTAACTTTAATTTAAAGTTAGGGGGTGTTAGGTGTAGGGGTTAATAGTTTAATTTAGTGAGTTGCAATGTGGGGGGCCGACAGTTTAGGGGTTAATAGGTTTAGTTTAGTAGTTGCAATGTGGGGAACCGGCAGTTTAGGGGTTAATAGCTTTATTATAGCAGTTGCGATGTGGGGGGCCGTCGGTTTAGGGGTTAATAGGTTTAGTTTAGTAGATGCAATGTGGGGGACCGGCGGTTTAGAGGTTAATAGCTTTATTATAGCAGTTGCAATGTGGGGGGCCGGCAGTTTAGGGGTTAATCACTTTATTTAGTGTCTGCGATGTCGGAGGGCGGCAGAATAGGGGTATTTAGACTAGGGTTTTATGTTAGGTTTTTACATAACCTTCTTCTCCCCATAGACATCAATGGGGATTGCGTTATAGCGATCGCCATTCCGCAGTCGCAGGTGTTTTTTCTAATACTTTCTCTCAATTGATGTCTATGGGGGGAAAACGTGCACAAGCACGTAAAGTCAGGCCTTGGCTTTTGTGCGGTATGGAGCTTAAAGCAGCATACCGCACAACAAAAGAAAGTTTTTCTGTAACTTGTAATGGCAGCGCTAAGTAAAGGGCAGTAGCGCTAAATTTTTTGAGTTATTTACGCACCGGGTTTAGCGCACATTTTGTAATCTTGGTGTTTACTTTATTTGTTTAATCATTATGGAGAGAATTTATTTAATAGGTTATACTTCATGTTGGTTATGCATTAAATATATTGACAACCCTTTCTACGAATTGCAATATAATTAGTAGAAGGGCTTTAATACCCATTCTAAATGTGAATGCACTAAGTCACCGTCAATATGATGATTTGGGGGAAGTAATTATCTTCATAAAAACTCATTTACAAGGTGATGGAAGATTTTGTAGTTACTGATGGAATTTGCGGGAATATTTGCTAAATTGTGTGCACAATTTCTTTACTTGTGTGCAAGATTAAAAAATAATCTCTCTCTCGATATATATATATATACTAGTACTAAAGCCCGTGTACACGGGCCATTTTTTGCAGTACAGCGGTCCCACCCCTTGCTCTCTCCCCCTCTCTTTTGCTTTCTCTCCCCCCTCTCCTTTGCACTCTCTCTCCCCTCTTTGGCTCTCTCCCCCCTTTGGCTCTCTCCCCCCTTTCTTTTGCTCTCTCTGCCCCCTCTTTTGCTCTTTCTCCTCTTTGGCTCTCTTTCCTCTTTTGCTCTCTCCTCTTTGGCTCGCTTTCCTCTCTCCCCCCTCTATTTGGCTCTCTCCCCCACTCTTTGGCCCTTCTCCCTCCCTCTCTGGCTCTGTCTTTCGAACCCTTTGCCTCTCTGGCCACGCCCTCCATCGCCGCGCCCGGCCATGCCCACATCGCGACGCTCCCGGCGGCCACGCCCCCTGACACTTCGCTTCAGCCTTGCTCTGTGCTGAGTGTCAGGATCCAAACGGCCAGGTATGTTTGTCACGTGCAGTCTCTACTGCACATGACTGCATCTGACAAACATACTTGGCCATTTATTATATAGGATATATACACTGTATATATATATATGTGTATATATATATATATATATATATATATCTATCATGGCCACTCCAGGGCTCCGTATGTAAAGTTTATATGAGCTTGGTGCTAATACATGTGTTAAAGTTGAGCTGAGATTTCCATACGAAGGCTACAAAATACAACCATAATAATTATCAGTCAAAATGAACCCAAAACGGATGACCATTCAATCAATCTGCTGCCTCAAGTGGGTATAATCAGCATATTAAATGTCATAAACATGAATAGGAATCCAAATTATTAAATATTTCAAATATTAACCTGCAAAATGCATTCACTTTTACCAAACAACAGTAGTGTTTGTGTTTCCTCATTAGCTTATAGGCAGGAAATTCAAATGAAACCATCTGCAACATTTAATTACCATGATTAAAATTTAATGTGTGCATGACATTATTACGTTAATAAACTTGAGTTGCATTTAGCTGTAGTGTTGCTCAATCACTCAGGTTTATTAGCACAATGTTGTTCCTGTCCTTACTGACGTTATTTGCCATGTAAATATGCACTGCTTTTAAGGGGCAAAGGTTACAGGGAGCCAATGAAAATGCGGAAAAATGATGCTTACTGGAGACGTGGCGGTTTTGCATTTTTACAGAAATTACTTATTACCATGCAAAAGAGGAACTACGGACACATTTAATTGAAGAAATGAATGAGTAACAACATTCCAGACTCATAATTGTATTAAAACATGATAATTAAACAGTAATTTTTTTAACATCTCTTCTGTTAAATTAAAACAAATGGTAAAATAATTTGCAGAAAGTTTTAGATGTTGTATTTTAAAATGTTAAATATTCTTTGTAGTTTGTTCCTTTAACTCAAGTTACCAGTTTTTATTTGCAGTCTAGTCAAAATTAATCTTTCATGATTCTGATAGGGCCTGCAATTTTAAACAACTTTCTAATGTACTTTTATCATCAAATTTGCTTAAGGGATAAACCTCCTATTACGTCCTAGCATTTACTAACCCTAAATCTAACTACAAATAAAACACAGACACCTGTTTAGAAGAAAGACCGGCCACGGTCACATTTATTAAAACATAAACTTTATTAACTGTTTAATAATATTAGGCAACTCTTCAAATACTTGAACTTTGTTAAAGTTAGGGGGTAGGTGGAACAACCTCACTGCCGTCTGAACTTCCCATGTTTACCCTTGCAGGAACTCTCCTCCTTGTGGACCCTTCTGACTCCTCTCTGTAGCGCCTAGGAGGCAAAGAAGGTCGCCTACCACAATCCAAGCTGCAGTCAAGAATTCAAGCAACAATCTCCTTCACAGACAAAATCCTCTTGAAGTCTGGAAGCAGGAAAAGAAGCTGGACCCACTGCAACAGGACCCTATAAAGGTATGCACACTCTCCGTCCTCCAGTTGCAACAAAGTAACATAGCACACACATGACAAACTCCAGACTTCAAGTCAGGTATCCCTTAATTGTGTTACAGGCCCACTAGAGGGCCCTCCACTGTCATTCTTTTGGAAATCTTTGTTGAAAGCTAAACCTAGGTAGGCTCATATGCTAATGTTTAAGACGTAGAAAGCTGCTTTTATCTCAGTGCATTTTTTAGTTTTTCAGTTAGACAGCGCTAGTTCATGTGTGCCATATAGATAACATTGTGCTCACGCACGTGGAGTTACCTAGAAGTCAGCACTGATTGGCTAAAACGCAAATCTGTCAAAAGAGCTGAAATAAGGGGGCAGCCTGCAAAGCCTTAGATACAAAGTAATTACAGAGGTAAAAAGTGTATTAATATAACAGTGCTAGTTATGCAAAATGGAGGAATGGGTGATAAAGGGATTATCTATCGTTTAAAGGACCAGTCAACACAGTAGATTTGCATAATCAACAAATGCAAGATAACAAGGCAATGCAATAGCACTTAGTCTGAACTTCAAATGAGTAGTAGATTTTTTTTCTGACAATTTTAAAAGTTATGTCTTTTTCCACTCCCCCTGTACCATGTGACAGCCATCAGCCAATCACAAATGCATACACGTACCATGTGACAGCCATCAGCCATTAACAAATGCATACACACTTATTCTTGCCCATGCTCAGTAGGAGCTGGTGACTCAAAAAGTTTAAATATAAAAAGACTGTGCACATTTAGTTAATGGAAGTGAATTGGAAAGTTGTTTAAAATGGCATGCTCTATCTGAATAATGAAAGTTTAATTTTGATTGTGTCCCTTTTAAGACAATAAAAATTCTGGTGTAGACTGCCCCTTTAAACTAAAAGCTCAACTCATATAAAAGGAATCTATTCCAATCTTTACGATTATTTTTTAAATATTGTAATAACAGGAACAGATGAACTACTGATAAGAACATGTTTCAAATTCATGTTTATTTTCAAGTTTACTTTGTTCTTTTCAAAACCTTTGTTGAAAAAATAATATTTATATATCATTCACTACAGGGTGCTATCTGGTTATTGGAAGATATGAATGTATGTCTTTTGTCAATGGCTCACTAGATGTTTTCAGTTAGCTCCAGGGTGAATAAAAATTAATGATTTAAAAATATATATATATCTTTTTTTTATTTTTTTTTATTTTTTTTAAATCACATTATTTTTATTTAAGTCAGATTTTTTTGATTTATGATTTTTAAAAATAAAATGCTAAAGTTTCTATTTCTGTTCACAAAATTAGCAAAAGTTTCAAACCTCTCTGTACAGAATCAGGTTTAGCCTTGAAAAAATATCTATTACTGTAAGAAAATAATGACACAAGGTTCTAGATACTGTAAGTCACTTTTTGTTTTCCAAAACATGAATTTTGGGACCTCACAAATATGCAGTTACTGATAGAAATCCCCTTTAAGAAGAGGACATTGCTGTATTTTAGAATCACCAAAATGCGAGTTTGAAATAAAAACAAACATTTAAAGGGACAGTCAAGTCCAAAAAAACTTTAATGATTTAAATAAGGCATGTCATTTTAAACAACTTCACAATTTACTTTTATCACCAATTTTGCTTTGTTCTCTTGGTATTCTTAGTTGAAAGCTAAACCTAGGAGGTACATATGCTAATTTCTTAGACCTTGAAGACTGCCTCTAATCTGAATGCATTTTGACCACTAGAGGGCATTAGTTCATGTGTTTCATATAGATAACATTGAGCTCATTCACGTGAAGTGACCTAGGAGTAAGCACTTATTGGCTAAAATGCAAGTCTGTCAAAAGAACTGAAATAAAGGGGCATTCAGCAGAAGCTTAGATACAAGGTAATTACACAGGTAAAATGTATATTATTAAAACTGCTGGTTATGCAAAACTGGGAAATGGGTAATAAAGGGATTGTCTTTCTTTTTAAACAACAAAAATTCTGGTGTTGACTGTCCCTTTAAGGGCGCTATAGCTAAACACCATTTTCTAGATTTTCATATTGGGTATATTACAGTGTCCCAGTGCACATATGGATCAATCGATATATGTTCCCTCCAGTGGTTGATGTAAGCATCAGATATAATAAACGGAGACTAGCCTGAGGAAACGGCGTGGTGAGCTCTGAGAAACGCGTAGCGAGTTCTACTGATTTTAATATCACATTTGTTATTTTGTATGTTGTGATTTTACCAGTATATAAAGCTTTTTTAATTATATACCTGGGGGTCGATCCGATAAAAATCGTCGCCCGCAAAAGCCGGCGACGCCAATATTTGCGCGGGTTTGGTATCACATATACGGTGTAACCTAGAAGTTACGCGCGTATATTTCTGCCGTCGCCCGTAGTTTTTTGGGCTATAGGCAGGTATACCAAACCAGCGCAGTTTGGTATCCAATATGCAGCGTAAGGACTTACGTGGCGAAAATGGAGAAAACTTACTCCATTTTCACCTCGCCACAAAAAGCAGCCGTAAGAAGCCTTACGCTGACTATTGGAGCCCCGTAACTCCCTAAACTGGCTGCTAAAATAAACCTAACACCTAACGCATGCGCAATGTCTATCTCCCTGTCAACCGCGATCTTCTAAAATAAACTTAACACCTAACGCATGCGCAATGTCTATCTACCTGTCAACCGCGATCCCCCCCCCCGAAATCCCTAATAAAGTTATTAACCCCTAAACCGCCGCTCCCGGACCCCGCCGCCATCTACATAAACTAACCCCCTACTGTGAGCCCCTAAAACCGCCGCCATCTACCTTATCTATCCCCTAATTAGAACCCCTTACACCGCTGTCATCTACCTTATCTATCCCCTAATCTGACCCCTTACACCGCCGCCACCTAGATAAAAATTATTAACCCCTAATCTAATCCCCCTATACCGCCGCCAGCTATATTAATATTATTAACCCCTAATGTAAGCCACTTACACCGCCGCCATCTCTATTAAAATGATTAACCCCTTATTTAATCTATCTACCCCGCCGCCAGCTATATTATCTATATTAACCCTAAGTATATTATAGTTAATATAGGTATTACATTATATATATTAACTATATTAACCCTAATTATATTATGGTTAATATAGTTAATATAGTTACTATAGTATTTATATTAACTATATTAACTCTATCTAACCCTAACACCCCTAACTAAATTCTTATTAAATTAATCTAATTAATTTATAAAATAAAATATTCCTATTTAAATCTAAATACTTACCTATAAAATAAACCCTAAGATAGCTACAATATAATTAATAATTACATTGTAGCTATGTTAGGGTTAATATTTATTTTACAGGTAAATTGTTAATTATTTTAACTAGGTATAATAGCTATTAAATAGTTATTAACTATTTAATATCTACCTAGTTAAAATAATTACCCAATTACCTGTAAAATAAATCCTAACCTAAGTTACAAATACACCTACACTATCAATAAATTAAATAAACTACAAACATCTATCTAAAAATACAATTAAATTAACTAAACTAAATTACAAAAAAAAACAAACACTAAATTACAAAAAATAAAAAAAGATTACAAGATTTTTAAGCTAATTACACCTATTCTAAGCCCCCTAATAAAATAATAAACCCCCAAATTAAAAAAAATTCCCTGCCCTATTCTAAATTAAACAAATTTCAAAGCTCTTTACCTTACCAGCCCTTAAAAAGGCCTTTTGTGGGGCATGCCCCAAAGAATTCAGCTCTTTTGCATACAAATACAATACCCCCCCCCCATTACAACCCACCACCCACATACTCCTATTCTAAAACCACCCAAACCCCCCTTAAAAAAGCCTAACACTACCCCCCTGAAGATCTCCCTACCTTGTCTTCACCACACCGGGCCGAACTCCTGATCCGATCTGGGCGATGTCTTCCTCCAAGCGGCAAAGAAGAATTCTTCCTCCGGCGATGTCTTCCTCCAAGCGGCAAAGAAGAATTCTTCCTCCGGCGACGTCTTCCTCCAAGCGGCAGCAAAGTCTTCATTCTTCCGGCGGCATCTTCAATCTTCTTTCTTCGCTCCGCCGCCGCGGAGCATCCATCCCGGACGACTACTGAACTACGAATGAGGTACCTTTAAATGACGTCATCCAAGATGGCGTCCGCCGAATTCCGATTGGCTGATAGGATTCTATCAGCCAATCGGAATTAAGTTAGAAAAATCTGATTGGCTGATTGAATCAGCCAATCAGATTCAAGTTCAATCCGATTGGCTGATCCAATCAGCCAATCAGATTGAGCTCGCATTCTATTGGCTGTTCCGATCAGCCAATACACCGCCGGGAGCGGCGGTTTAGGGGTTAATAGCTTTTTTATTGTTAGGATAGTGAGGGGGGATAGCGGATAGAGCGTTAGACGTGTCGGGCTTTGTTAGGGAGGTGTGTTAGACTTGTCGGGCTATGTTAGGGAGGCGTGTTAGACAGTGCGGGTGTTTTAGACTTTAGTCAGGTTTTATAGGCGCCGGCAGTTTCTAACGTGCCGCAAGTCACTGGCGACACCAGAAATTTGTACTTGCGCAGATTTCTGGACATCGCTGGTTTGTCAGACTTACGGCACGTTAGCATCTGACGGCGACTTATATAGGATAGCTCGAGTTGCGAGCTGAAACTGCGGGCGACGCGGGTTCCCTCGCTTGCGCCGCAAACTACGATCTATATCGGATCGCGCCCCTGGAGTGTCCGTTTATTATATCTGCTGCTTACATCAACCACTGGAGGGAACATCGATTGATCCATATGTGCACTGGGACACTGTAATATACCCAGTATGCAAAACTAGCACTGTTGTGTGCGCTCTTAAATGTGAGTATCCATTTGTGATCTGCCTAAAGGGTTTACATATCTGATTGATCTGCACAAGGAGTCACCGTCTTCTCTCTGCATTTTTCCAGATTGCTGTATCCACTTCTGATCTCAGGAGGAGCTGCCCGTGTATGTGCACAGTGAACTGGGACACTGTTGAATTCCCAGTTTGTTTCCTTCGGCATTATATTTGCCGCTATACTCTGTGAGTATTATTTCATTACCAGCTGTTTGTGATCACCATTCATTATTGGCTACACTAGTAGGCGCCCTTTTTTTCTTTTTGTATTTTCTAGATTTTGCTGTCTTGATTTCTGCTTCCTGCAGATTTTGTTAGCTGTACATGATATCACATGTATGTCTATAAAATACATATATAAATGTATATCCCACCCACTACTGGAGGGGCTATACAATAGTGCTGAATCTAGCCCATACATTCAAAGGAACATCTAACTAAAATGGCGTCTGGAGTTTTGAACCTGAACAAGATAATACAATTATTCCAAATTATCTTGAAATAGTCACAAACTTGGAAAGGCAAATTTTGCACTTTATCAAAACCTTTGTTGAATACGATGCACTGTTTTCTTTTTTTGTTGTCCAAATAAAGCGCTAAAGCTAATGCTGATCATGCAACATATGAATTATATTCCCGCTATCTGCTCAGATACGATCTACAAAAATGATGTTATCACTTGGACTGTAAATCATTTGGAACCTGAAAATCATGTGTCGGAAGCAGAGAAAAAGCCAATAAACAGGATCAGAGCGAATGGACTCCAAAAGGTTTCATTTTATATAAATTGCAGTATACTTATCTATTTTCCTATTTTTTTCCTGTAATTTAAATGTACATTAAATTCACAATTGAATTTCTCACAAAATGTTTAATTATGTATAACAAGTTGGAGTACATTCTGTAGAATGCAGAACCCCGACACTCCTACATACTGCACAGTGATTTGTTGATATCTGCAGGAGCTCTCTCAATTATATATTACAGATAAATAATAATAATAATATTAATGATTATTTAATGTATCTCTAAATAATTCTAGGTCAGGTCTAGTAAATGCACTGGAATACAATGTAGCTTGTTCTAATTATAATTTTCATTTTGAAGAGTTTGCATTAGACTATAAGATATCATGAATACACATTTATAGCTTACATCCTCGTGTGTTCAGCCTTTAATGTATTTGTGATGTAAAAAGTAGGAAAACTAGGTATGAATAATAATGAAAAAAATGACAAACGCAGATAGATACTGAAATAATACATTATTTGTTTTATTATAGATTATTTGTGGGGTTTAATAATCGCTTCAAAAGACTGAGTCCTGAAAGCATTTATTTTGGAACTGCACAGCCAATGGACAAAAAAACAACAACAAGATTACTAGTAGAATTACAGAACGATGAGCTGGCATCAAAGCCTATTTGATCAACACGACTTCTTACTCTAAACTATATAAACACATTATTATTAAATAAACTATTACATGACAATATAATTTACCTTCTTCAAAGAACGGCAGCTTTTTGTGAGGTTGTTAAGAAAGGGCAAAGGTAACATACACAGCCGTTCAAGGCGTATTCACCGAATGATCAGTTTATAAAGCTAATTTCAGTAATTACAACCTCGTCATTTTCTAAAGAAACAAGAAATGTAAAATCGAGATGTTATGCAAACAGTTTAATTGTAAGATCTGACAGGAATAATTAGTGATTAGCATTTTGTCTAATCACAGACACTGCTGCGAAATAACTCACTCCAAATATGAAATAATCCATAGCAAGGTGTTAAAAAGCTCACATGTCCACAGAAAAACGTAAAATGTATTTTATCTACCATTTTGTGAGACTTTTCATATTTTCTGCATAAATGATCTGTTTAAAAGGAAAATACATATTAAGGGCATTATTTTGCAACTAGCGGGCAGAGCTGGTTCTCAGCCAGGGAAAAATAAACTTTCAGTATAGGTAGGGGTACTACAAGCAAAATCGGCTATTTCAAATGGCGATATAAAGGTGAAGATGCTACTTGTAAACAATTTAACAACTCCAGCAGGTAAAATGGAAAATTGGGAACAAATTAAAGTGGGAACTTTTTTAGGGTAAACTGTACCTTTAACTATAATCCATTGCTTAGTGATTTTAAAACCCTTTAACTTGCTGTTGCAGGTTTGTATGAGCAAGCCTGCATAGCAAGGGCCCAAAATCTGTATCTGCAGCATAATAAATGGAGCACTTAGACCTCTGTCGCCTGCCCAGGAGCTTAAATGCATTGTGCCTGACCATGTGATTTATTTTAGGGGTTTAACACATAATGAAAAATGTGTAAAAGGGACATGGACATTTGTGAGCTTGTAAAATAAATGTGTAATTATGTGTATTAGAAAACTTTGCAATACATGCTACTTATTTTGACCAGTTTACAGTAATTTAACTCTAAAAATTGTATGTTTTCTAATTCCTGCAATAAATTGAAGATTACTCGTCTGACCACAGTAGAAAGTTATTTATATCTATTTGCGTGGGAGTATTTCCCACTGTGGACAAGTGTTTCTGATTGGCTCAGAGTCAGTTTCTGCTCAGGGTTAAACATACAACATAGGAGGATCGTTGGTGATAAAATCATATGCTTTAACAAAGTAGAGTATGTAATTTTTTCACTATAATTAACTTTGCACATCTAGACTAGTGGAATTTTATGCCACTCATCTTTGCAAAAAAAGTTAAAGTTCCTTCAAATTCCAAGAGATCTATGTAAAGAGCTCTTTAGATCATTCCACAGGTTTTCGATGGGATTGAAGTCTGAGTTTTGATAGACATGTGCAATTTGTTTCAGCCGAATTTTGGCCAATTCGGAGATTTGAATGAATCCGAATTTCCGAATCGACAACATAACTAAAATTCAGAAAATGAATAAATCAGTTTACAAATTTTCGGATCCATTATTTATTTATATTCGGAATTTTTTATTGTTGTAATCTAAACCAGTGTTTCTCAACAGCTGGTGGGCCGTGACCCGACATAGCCTCCAGAGACCAGACACTCGCTCTGACAGGCCCGCCTTTAGACATCTCCAAAATTTTGGACGGGCCTGTCAAGTGCCACTGCGCATGTCAGTTTGCACACTGTGAGCATGTAGCGGTGGGCGGGCGCACTGTGACCAGGTAGAAGCGGCAGGCGGCGTGCAGAGCGTGAAGCATTGCCTCACAGGTAAGTAAGCCCACTGACACCAATGACATAATTATGGCCACTGACACCAATGTATATATTTAGGGCGGCCACTGGACACCAATGTGTAAGTATAATCAACCTGACACCAATGTGTATGTGTAAACTGTATGTATGTGTCTGTGTATATATATATATATATATATATATATATATATCCCATGGACACCAATGAATTATCATAAAATATTAACCCACTGTAAACTATATATATATATGGATCCCACTGACACCAATGAATTATCCTATAATTAACCCACTGTAATATATATATATATATATATATATTATAATTATATGATAATTCAGTGGTGTCAGTGGGATATTAATATGGATCCCACTGACACCAATTAATTATTACATAATTAAACCACTGTAAAAGAGGGAGGAGAGAGAGAGGGAAAGAGAGGAGAAAGAAAGAGAGGGAGGAGAGAGAGAGAGTGGGAAAGAGAGAGGGAGGAGAGAGAGAAAGAGAGGAAGGAGAGAGGGAGGAGAGAGAGAAAGAGAAGGAGGAGAGAGAGAAAGAGAGGAAGGAGAGATAGAGAGAGAGAGAGAGAGAGAAAGAAAGAAAGAGAGGGAGGAGATAGAGAGAGAGAGAAAGAGAGGGGGGAGAGAGAGAGAGGGAAGGAGAGAGAAAGAGAGAGAGGAGGAGAGAAAGAGAGAAAGAAAGAGGGGGGGAGAGAGAGAGAGAGAAAGAAAGAGGGGAGGAGAGAAATAGACTGTATTTATTTTTATATATATATATATATATATATATATATATATATATATATATATATATATATATATATATATATATACACAGTATATATATTTCTTCCAAACCTACTGCAACCCACTCCCAATGTTTACCGGGCTCTAGACCAGTTCGGCTAAAACTTACCGGGCCTTGAGGTCACTTAGGTTGAGAACCGCTGATCTAAACTGATGTTTCCCGGCATCGCCGGCACTAACTAAAACACTAAATAAAGCTATTAACCCCTAAACTGCCATTCCCAGACATCACCAACAGTAACTAAACCTATTAACCTCTAAACCGCCGTTCCGACACTAACTAAAACAATAAATAAAGCTATTTACCCCTAAACCGCCGTTCCCTGACATCGCCGACACTAACTAAAGCACTAAATAAAGCTATAAAGCCCTAAACCGCCATTCCCCGACACTAACTAAAACACTAAATAAAGCTATTAAGCCCATAACTGCCGTTCCCCGACATCGCCGAAACTAACTAAACCTATTAACCACGAAACCACCACCCCCACATCGCTGACACTACCCTTGCATTCCTACTGGCTGAAAAATTTAAATCAGCCAATAGGAATGAGAGCTGCTTAAATCCTATTGGCTGTTTAAAAAAAGATAATAAAAGCAAAGGATAAATAAGAGACCTTACACCCAAATAAGCAGTTCTTGGAAGTACAGAAAAACTTACCCCCTACCCAGAGGTTTAAAGGGACATGAAACCAAAATGTGTTCTTTCATTATTCAGATAGAGCAAGCAATTTTAAATAAGTTTCCAATTTATTTCTATTATCTATTTTTTTTTCGTTCTCTTTGTATCCTTTGTTTATAATGTATACCTAGGTAGGCCCACTAGCTGTTGATTGGGGGCTTCACATATATGCCTCTTTTAAAGCCTGGCTTAAAGCTAGCTCTCAGTAGTGCATTACTGTTCCTTCAACAAAGGATACGAAGAGAAATTAAGTAAAATAATTAAATTGTAAAGTTGTTTAAAATTGTAAGATCTATCCAAATTATGAAAGAAAAGTTTTGTGTGTCGTGTCCTTTTAAGCAAATGTCAGGAATGATAATTATCCATATAACATTGAGCGCTAACTGGACAGGTCAACATTGAATAGCGCACCTACAGCAGCATGTGCACTGAGCGTACCAGAATCCGGCACATCCGCCAGATGCTTACGTAGCAGAATTGAAAGAGCAGAAATCTGACCCTTGAGGGTACTGGTAGATAACCCCTTCTCAAGGCCATCCTGGATAAAAGCTAAGATCCTTGGGATCCTGACCCTACTCCAAGAATATCCTTTAGACTCACACCAATAAAGATATTTATGCCATATCTTATGGTAAATCCCTCTAGTAAAAGGCTTACAAGCCTGAACCATGGTCTCAATAACCAATTCGGAAAATCCACGCTTGGCTAAAATCAAGCGTTCAATCTCCAAGCAGTCAGCTTCAGAGAAACGAGATTCAGATGAAGGAAGGGCCCCTGAAGCAGAAGGTAGTCTCCACGGAGGAAGGGACGACATTTCTACTAGATCTGCATACCAGATCCTGCAAGGCCACACAGGAGCTTTTTAATCACTGATGCCCTCTCCAGCTTGATCCGAGCGATGACTTGCGGAAGGAGAGCAAATGGAGGAAACAGATATGCCAAACTGAAGTTCCAAGGAAGTGCCAGAGCATCTATCAGAAAGGCTTGAGGGTCCCTCGACCTCGAACCGTACTTTGGAAACTTGGTGTTCTGACAAGACGCCATCAGATCCAATTCTGGCAACCCCCATTTTGTTGTTAACCTGGAGAACACTTCCGGATGGAGTTCCCACTTCCCGGGATTAGAAAGTCTGTCTGCTCAGAAAATCTGCTTCCTAATTGTCCACTCCTGGAATGTGGATGGCAGATAGACAGCAATTGTGAGCCTCCGCCCAATGGATGATCTGTGCCACCTCCTTCATGGCTAAGGAACTCCGAGTTCCCCCTTGGTGGTTGATGTAGGCCACTGAGGTTATTGTCTGTCTGGAATCTGATAAACCAGGCAGGGGCCAGCTGAGGCCAAGCCATCAAGGCATTGAAGACCGCTTTCAACTGAGACCAAAATCCCTGCACCTTCAACGAGTCCCAGACTGCTCCCCAACTCGACAGGCTAGCATCCGTGGTCACAATTACCCAAGAGGGTCTCACAAAACATGTCCCCTGGGACAGATGTTCTTGCGACAGCCACCACGGAAGGGAGTCCCTTGTTGACTGATCCAGAACTATTCTCTGAGATAGATCTGTATAATCCCCGTTCTACTGAGGGAGCATGCATAACTACAGAGGCCTCAAATGGAACCGAGCAAAACGGAACTATGTCCATGAAAGCCACCATCAACCCAATTAACTCCATGCATTGGGTCACTGATGGTCACGCCACCTACTGTATGGACAGGCAAGCGGACAGAATCTTGGCTCTTCTAACCTCCATCAGAAAAATCCTCATAGCTAGAGAATCTATAATGGTTCCTAAGAAGGTCACTCTTGTAGTCGGAACCAGTCAACATTTCCCCAGATTGATCTTCCAACTGTGGGAACGAAGAAATGCCAACAAGGTCTTTGTATAAGATTCTGCTAGTTGAGAGGATGGCGCCTGAACCAGAATGTCGTCTAGTTATGGCGCCACTGCAATACCCTGAGACCGAATTACTGCCAATAGAGCTCCCAGGGCCTTTGAGAAAATTCTGGGAGCTGTGGCAAGGACAAATGGAAGCGCTACAAACTGAAAATGTTTGTCTAAGTAGGCAAACCTCAGATATTTATGATGATCCCTGTGAATAGAAATGTGTAGGTACGCATCCTTCAAATCTATGCTTGTCATGAATTGACCCTCTTGAATCAGGGGCAGAATGGAGTGGATAGTCTCCATCTTGAAGGACATCACTCTGAGAAACTTGTTTAGTAACTTTAGATCTAGAATTGGCCTGAAAGTTCCCTCTTTTTTGGGAACCACAAACAGGTTTGAGTAAAACCCGAGACCCTGTTCCTGACTTGGGACAGGCACTATTACTCCCAAGAGGGAAAGGTCCTGCACACATTTCAAGAATGCCTCTCTTTTTATCTGGTCTACAGAATCTTGAGAAGTGGAACTTGCCTCTGGGAGGAAACGTTTTGAACTCTAACTTGTACCCCTGAGAAACAATGTCCACCGCCCACGGGTCTGGGACATTTCGCTCCCAAGCCAGCGCGAACTGAGAGAGTCTGCCCCCACTTGATCCGATCCTGGATCGGGGGCAACCCCTTCATGCTGACTTGGATTCAGCTGCGGGTTTCTTGGATTGCTTCCCCTTGTTCCAAGGCTGACCAGGCTTCCAAGTGAGCTTGGATTGTTCCTGTTTGGTAGAGGCAGGGGAAGACTTCCCTTTTTCCCTTTGAAGTTATGAAAGGAACGAAAATTAGTCTGACGTCCCCTCATCTTGTTCTACTTGTCTTGAGAAAGGAACCCTTACCACCCGTGATATTGGAGATAATTTCTGCCAATACTGGCCCGAACAAGGTCTTTCACTTGTAAGGAGTAGCCAAAACTTTAGATTTGGAAGAAACATCAGCAGTCCAAGACTTAAGCCATAGCGATCTATGCGCCAAGATAGCAAAGCCAGATATTTTGGCTCCCAACTTAATGACCTGTAACGAGGCGTCAGTGATAAAGGAATTGGCTTTCTTTAGAGCTTTTATCCTGTCCTGAATCTCCTCCAAAGGGGTTTCAGCTTGCAAGAACTCGGACAAGGCATCAAACCAATAGGCTGCTGCACTGGTTACTGTCTCAATCCACACCGCCGGTTGCCATTGTATCCCTTGATGAGTATACATCTTCTTTAAAAAGGCCTCCAGTTTCTTATCCATAGGATCTTTGAAAGAGCAACTATCTTCAATAGGGATAGTAGTTCTCTTAGCCAAGGTAGAGATTGCCCCTTCCACCTTGGGGACCATCTGCCACGACTCCTTGATGGAGTCTGCGACCGGAAACATTTTCCTAGATACAGGAGAGGGGGAAAAAGGGATTCCTGGCCTCTCCAATTCCCGGGAAATAATCTCTGTGGCACGGTCTGGCACTGGAAACATCAAAGTATCTATTTAATTTACTCTACTTTTTAGGGTTGACGATAGGCATATCGGAGTCATCCAAAGTAGCTACAACCTCCTTAAGTAAGACACAGAGGTGCTCAAGCTTGAATCTGAAGGAAACCACTTCAGCATCAGAAGCAGGAATTACACTATCCGAATCTGAGAGTTTCCCCTCAGAGGCTACCGAAGTATCCTCCTCTTCCAACTTATGGGAAAGAAAATACTTCCTCTTACGCCTCCCTTGCAGCCTAGGGATGGCTGCTAGCTCCTAAGATACCGCTGAGAAGACCTGAGTCGCAATTTCAGCTTTCAAAAATACTCCATCAGGAGATAGTAAGGAAGCGCAGAGCACTGTGTAGGATGATGGCACAGTTTGGGACACTCTTGAAGGAGGCTGTGGCATAGCCTGGAAAGCATCCACTTGAGAGAATAGTGGCTCAGACTCAAACAATTTATCTTTGTACAACAAAGTTCTAAGTACTACAGAAAGGCAAGGGTGGTTCAACCTGAGAATTCAAACAAAGCTTGCATTCAACAGATACAGGTTCTAAGTTCATATTGCACAGAAGGAAATACACACAACAACAAAAAAACTTCTTTTTTTTTTGCAAAAAAAAAACGAGCTGTCTCTTTAAGACTGCAGATTATATAGGAAAAAACAAGCCTGCAATTTAACCATAACCCTTAAGAAGAGGAAACAACTTATTTAATTTACTTGTTTCCAAAATTGAGATTAACACCTCTAGACAGCCCTACACCACAGAGTTACGCTGAGGTGCCTACCTGACCTCCGTTAGGCTGATTTGGAATGGAAAACTGCCTGGTTCTACTCTGGACAGACAGGGGCCAACTTAAGCAGGAAGACGCAGTCAGAGGATACTGAGAGGTAAAGGGCACCAAGAGAAGTGCGCAACGAGTCGGGGAAGAGGAACCCGCCTCCTGTGACGTCAACATGGTGATTACGGCCGATCGAGCAAAATGGAATGGAAACCGTATCACAGCAATATACATAAACCCCCTTTAACTAAACCACCAATAAAAACGAACTGTTTAGCAAGCGAAAACACTATGAAACAATTCTCTCTTACACACCTAAGTCCCCACAGTGCCCTGTCAGCCTGTTGAAATCATCCTGTCTCAGGAAGATATACTGTATGTCCCAGTATAAGGTACGTAAGGGTTAACCAGCTTGAGTGCCAGGTTCTCTTATAAAGAATAAATGGCACTTACCTGCACCTTCTGTCCAACAAGGGAGACAGCACCAGGAATGGTAGGAAGCCGCTCCTCACAGGGTCCTGTGAAAGAAATGATAAACAGAGTAAGCCTACTCTGGCATACAGTAGAAGGGCAGCAAATTTGTTAGGAACGCGCAGTGGGGCCCTCCCTACAAGTTCCTAACTGCTTTAAAACTACCACAGCCCTCCTGAAGAGACTAACGTGGAGTACAGCTAAGTCCAGCATGTCAGGGAAGATCAGAGCAAACCTGCTCAGGCTTCCAAAATAAAGAATTTTGTAGAGACACATACATTTCACCTCCTCCTTGCACCTAAGGCAAAGAGAATGACTGTGGTTGTGGGAAGTGATACTTAACAGCTTTGCTGTGGTGCTCTTTGCCTCCTCCTGCTGGCCAGGAGTGATATTCCCAATAGTAATTGATGATCCTGTGGACTCACTGTGTCATAAGAAAGAAATACATATTTAAACGTACCTAAAAGCCTACATAGGGTGAAATAAGATGAACTTATAATCCTAAAAAGCCTGACATAATAGTCCCCAGGCTATGATCTATCCATAAGTACCTACTAATAGGCTAAGCAGGTGCCAAACCACAACCCTCACACTTACCTGATAGGCACCCACACTACTGAACTTACCGTAAGCAGAGAAAAACGGCTTCTGGCATATAGCCAATCCAGTGCTGTACACATGACAGCAGAGGATCCAAATATATGAAATGGCAGGCATGCAACTAATTCCCATAGGGCGTTCTTGTGCCACTACCCATACTCCAAAAATATCCCTCTGTCCAAACAGTAGCTCTCTGAGGGGAAACTGGTCCTCAAATAGGTCTGAGAACCCTTCTCACAAACACTTGAAGCACCTCCCTCCTCCACCTTAACCTGTGAAGACAAAGACAACACTAGTTTCTAGTAAGTATTGGGATTTTTGCCTCCTCCTAATGGCCAGTAGTAATGTACTGTGGACTCCCACAACCTTTCTGAAAGAAATATACACACATAAAGCAACTGTTTTTGGAGCACAGCAGGTTATTTCACAGGTCACATATTAGTATCACTAAACACTATTAAGAAGGTCACCGTGGAGGAATATTCACACTTTAAAAAACAAAAATTATGCCTTACCAGATAATTTCCTTTCCTTCGATACAGGGAGAGTCCACAGCTGCATTCATAACTTTTGGGATTATAGAACCTGGCCACCAGGAGGAGGCAAACACACCCCAGTCAAAGGCTTAAATACCTCCCCCACTTCCCTCATCCCCCAGTCATTCTGCAGAGGGAAAAGGGAACAGTAGGAGAAACATCAGGGTGAAAAAGGTGCCAGAAGAAAACACATATAAATTTAGGGCCGCGCTCCAGAGAGCACGGGTGGGAGCTGTGGACTCTCCCTGGATCGAAGGAAAGGAAATTAGCCCATCTGCAGGCACCACAGCCTGAAAAAAATTCCCAACTCTAGAAAACTGCTTCAACAGCAGCAAAAGACCCAAAGAGGAGCAGGAGCAAGTAACTGCTAAACAATTAGAACCGTAAGAGCCCACATCAGAGACCACACAAAATCACTGATCTCAAAAAAGAGCACACCAACCTCTGAGGAGACGAGAGTCCCACTGACTATGGGGTCAGGCAAAGAAACACTTCACCCTGAACACAACAAGGGGAACAACCAAAACTCCCAACACCGTTTCCTTCCATAGGAAGAACACAGAAACAAAGAATATGCTAAGGAAACAGAGGGCCTCGAAGAACGATCCCAGCCAAAAAAGGGGAGAGAAACCCCTTGCAGGACCCATAGAAAAGGTCTCCTTAGAAAGAAGACCCAGGAAAGGCGGATTACCCAACTGCAAGAGATACTAGAACCTGGAGAGATATTCCAGAAACTTGCGAGCACACATTCAAGATGCACGTAGCAGCAGCTGGTTACAAACTGTGGACCTTCCGCTTGCTGGACAGCTAAGCTACCCATCAGGCTACTACAGCTGGCTAAACGTAATAGGACAAGGAATACACAAATTCAAGGACCATAAGCAGCATCTATACAGAGAACCAATGTATCCTAGACAAGAAGTCTAAAGTCCTGATAGACAATACCCTTTCTCCAGGACACCCTGGAAGGCCCAGAGAGAACCTCAAGAAGAAAAATAAAATTATAGAGAACCAACACCCCCCACCAAACTAGACGGGGGGGGAAGACCGTCAACCCAAAAAGGGAAATGAGGGACCGGCTACAAGCTGAGGAAAGGACTGACACCCTACCAAAAAAAACTCACACGATACACCAAAATACCAAGGTCGAAGACCCTGTCCAAACTCCATAATAAAGAGCCCCCATAATGGAGAAGACCATATGTGAAAAACGAGTTGTAGAACAAAGAAGGAACAATCAGGAACCCTGATGCCCACCCCTGACAGACTGAATCAACCCAGAGATGAGATAAAGTAGAAGGGAACAAGAATACATTTCCCCAGCACCAAATAATCGAGAGATCTACGTAAGAGTCCCTGACCACTATCCCCTGAAGGATAAGACTAGGATAGGCACAAACGCCCAGAGAACCTAGATCCGGAACCTAGATTGGGTCCCACTAAAAGGTACAGATCCTTCAAAGGACACACAATACAGAAAAACCCAACTGGAAAACTCAGAAGACAAGGTCCTCCAAGTAGAAAGAGTGACCTAAGACTTCAAAGAGAAAACAGAAGGGAACCCAGAAGACACTCTCCCACATCCATGTAAGAGAAAGCCAAACTGCCCCAGTAGATCAAAGTATTTCCCGGAATAGGGAAAGATATACTGCAGACAGGCGACCGGTGCAGCCTAACCAGAATCTCTGAAATCTGGAAAGAAAGCAACATGCCAAGCTGAAAAATCAGACTGTAAACATCCACCACCCACAGTACCAACGTAGGACTGAATGAAAACAGCAGGGCAAGTCTATAGAGTATTTTAGCTCCAAAGGCCTAGGAGACTTCCTGACTGAAATCAAACAGAATCAAGAACCACACTGGAGCCTAAATCAGCTGCTGCTGGGGTCAAAATCCCAAGCCTCTGGTTGCTGGGTGGTTAAGCCATTCACCGGACCAATAGAGCTTGCCCCTAGGAACTCCATTCCAAAACCAACTGGAAAGGACAAAAAAAAGAGTATTTAAAACTCCTAACAGGTGATGGAGAAACCAGAACCTCCAAAATATAGGAGCACCAGAACCCAAGGAAACAGGATATTGCATAGAAAAACTCCCCTAGATCCCAGAAATCTAGGATCAGAACGAGGTTATGAAAACAATACAGTCCCTAAGACCCGGATTTCCTCAACATGATAATAGGAAAATATCCATCCCCCTGAGAAGGGAAGAGAGAACCGTATATATCGACCCTCAAAAGGAAGAAGAAATAAGCTCCACATAGAGAGCATAATAAGTCAAAGAGAACAACTATGGAGCACCAATAGAGGGGGAATTACACCCCTGTGAAAAGGACTCCAAAAAGTCCCCCATCCTCCCCTCCTCAAGAGAGGCGAAACTTAGCTCCTAACGAAAACTGCCACCGCAGAATTCAAACTCCAAGGCACAGCTTTGCAAGCAGGGTATTAACTCGTAGGCCACTTGGACTGCATATGATCCAATATCAGACGCCCAAGCAAGGCGATAAAACCAGGACCAGCCTGACCTCCAGGATAGGAGGGCTTCCTCTGGATCCAAAAAACAACCTCTTGAGAGAAGAAAGAAGAGAGGTAATTAGTACCCAACCAGGACCAGCCTATTCAGGGTACAACATATCTGTACAAACCGCAAAAGAACAGAGAAAACTATACCAACCAGGACCAGCCCGATATGAAGGATATGATATATATGTTCAAGGATCAAACAGAAAATTCTAAATTTCTAGCAGGGCCAGAAAACAGAGAACAATAAACAGAAACATAGAAGCTCCAAAGCGTAAATATAGTCTTGGACATAGAGGGAACAACACCCGACCAGAGACAACCTTAAATTTTTGTAATTTTTTTTTCTAGAACTTCCACAAGAAGATTCCATCAATCGCGACATAAAAAACCCTAATACCAGAATCCCAGAGCGAAAAGTCTTCCTAAGAAGAGCTTCAGCATAATCTCATGCTCCAAAAATAACAGGAAAATAAAAAGTAACCGGATTAGAAAAAAAAATAGGCAAGAGTACGCAAGAGATAGACAGGGAGAAAAAATCTCAGGTTTCTTTCCGTGCTATTCCTGTAAGGCCTGCAAACATAGTGATAAAAGAAGCACACTAAAGGTCCCAAAATCAGGAGAAGAAATTAAAATTAAAGAATGCATTAGATGCACTACCAAGGGAGTTATATATGCCCTTAAATGTACATGTGATTTGGTTTATTTTGGGGTGACAAAACAAATGGTCAAAGATAGAATAAGGGAGCACCTTCTATGTATTGAAAAAGGAATTGATGATACTAATTTGTATAAACATTTTAAATTAAAACATAAAGGCAGAACCTCAGATCTTAAATATTGGGGAATATTACATGTCAAACAAAATTGGAGAGGTGGAAATATAGAAAAATTCCTTAAATTGAAAGAAGCAGAGTTCATTTATAAATATGAGACACTATTCCCTACTGCAGTGTTTCTCAACAGCCGGGCCGCGGCAGCCCTTCTGGTGGGCCGCGACCTGACATTGCCTCCAGACACTCGCTCTGACAGGCCCGCCTTTACACATCTCCTAAATTTTGGACGGGCCTGTCAGAGTGCCACTGCGCATGTCAGTTTGCGCACTGTGAGCATGTAGCGGCGGGCGGGCGCACTGTGACCGGGTAGAAGCGGCTGGCGGCGTGCAGAGCGTGAAGCATCGGCTCACAGGTAAGTAAGCCCACTGACACCAATTACATAATTACGGCCACTGACACCAATGTATATATTTAGGGCGGCCACTGGACACCAATGTGTATTTGTAAACTGTGTGTGTGTATATATATATATATATATATATATATATATATATATATATATATATAGATACCACTGACACCAATGAATTATAAAATATTAACCCACTGTAAACTATATATATATATATATATATATATATATATATATATATATATAGATCCCACTGACACCAATGAATTATCATATAATTAACCCACTGTTATATATATATATATATATATATATATGTATCAAAGGATAAACAGCGCTTATAGATTTTCCTAAATACAGTATATAATTGAGTTACAGGAGCTTTGGTAAGCTATATATCAAGAGATAAAAGAAGATAATAAGTATATATGTATATATAAAAAAGTCTTAAATAAAAAGAACAAAGGTGATGATATCCAAGTGTAGTGAAGGAGTATTAGATACCCTTACCAAAAGTTACCTCAATCATATGAGGTAAGTTTGCCGCCTCTGAGGTTGTCTGAGGAAGAAGGACATAGAAACCTTTGAAACGCGTCAGGGTACCACATTTTACCTTTTTATTGCTTTTATAACTGCTTTATATAAAACTGATTGCTTTTAATGCTTGCGCTATATGCACACATTGTGCTCATGATCTGTTACTAACTATATTCACTGCCTGATCTGTCAGACCGTGCTATATTAACCTATTGGCATATTCAGCTTTGCTATCAACTGCATTAACAACTTGTATGTGGCCATCTGCTATTGGTGTGACCAACATTAATATACTGGATATATCTGAACATATTAACAGACTATCCCATTACAGTCACTAACCAAATAAGCAGTAATAACTGGATAAACCATTTGCTGCATATACTACTGGCTGAAACCACTGTGACATCTAAGGGATACTGACTATATGTATATCCCCTGACTGGCTTGGGACACAACTACCTGTGAATTCACCACTAAACCTATATGCTGTCATTTTACCTCATATCAGTGAGGACAGAAAATGTGAGTGTGATATATGTCTATTTTTTATACTTTTATTGAATAAAACGGTATTACACTATCTTTGCTGTTTCTGTCTTTTTGGGTATATATCTGGACAAGAAAGTTCATACCAAGACAAGAAAACAAAGCTCCAAGAGGCAACAAACACAGGAAGTTTCCTAAAGAGACCAGTATAAGGGGACCTGCATCTCGCTTTACTCCAAGAGGCAGCTTTACTCCAAGAGGCAGCTGAACCATACAGATCACACTATCCAGGATTCACAACCATCAGATAGAACCTCCAATGTGGCAAACTTACCTCATATGATTGAGGTAACTTTTGGTAAGGGTATCTAATACTCCTTCACTACACTTGGATATCATCACCTTTGTTCTTTTTATTTAAGACTTTTTTATATATACATATATACTTATTATCTTCTTTTATCTCTTGATATATAGCTTACCAAAGCTCCTGTAACTCAATTATATACTGTATTTAGGAAAATCTATAAGCGCTGTTTATCCTTTGATACATATTCTCCTATATTTTATAGACGTTGTCTATTACACAATATTTGTACCCAAATAGCTGCTTTATTAGATTTTCAAAACTTCTGACTAGCGCATTTTCTAGAGTAACGCTTGTCTCTACTCACTGACACTGAGTGGTAACATTCTACTTTATCTCAGATATATATATATATATATATATATATATTATAATTATATGATAATTCAGTGGTGTATATATAAATGGTTTATAGTGGGTTAATTTTATAATTCATTGGTGTCAGTGGGTGAGGGAGGAGAGAGAGAAAGAAAGAAAGAGAGGGAGGAGAGAGAGAGAGAGAGGGAGGAGAGAGAGATAGAGAGAGAGAGAGAGAGAGAGAGAGAGAGGAGATAGATAGAGACAGAGAGAGAGAGAGAGAGAGAGAGAGAGAGGAGGAGAGAGAGAAAGAGAGAGGGGAGGAGAGAGAGAGAGAGAGAGAGAGAGAGGAGAGAGAGAGAGAGAGAAAGAGAGGGGAGGAGAAAGAGAGAGGGGGGGAGAGAGAGAGAGGGGGGAGGAGAGAAAGAGACTGTATATATATATATATATATATATATATATATATACATATACACAGTGAGTGCAGAATTATTAGGCAAATGAGTATTTTGACCACATCATCCTCTTTATGCATGTTGTCTTACTCCAAGCTGTACAGGCTCGAAAGCCTACTACCAATTAAGCATATTAGGTGATGTGCATCTCTGTAATGAGAAGGGGTGTGGTCTAATGACATCAACACCCTATATCAGGTGTGCATAATTATTAGGCAACTTCCTTTCCTTTGGCAAAATGGGTCAAAAGAAGGTCTTGACAGGCTCAGAAAAGTCAAAAATAGTGAGATATCTTGCAGAGGGATGCAGCACTCTTAAAATTGCAAAGCTTCTGAAGCGTGATCATCGAAC
This sequence comes from Bombina bombina, assembly GCF_027579735.1. Taxonomy (NCBI): domain Eukaryota; kingdom Metazoa; phylum Chordata; class Amphibia; order Anura; family Bombinatoridae; genus Bombina; species Bombina bombina. The sequence continues at coordinate 1,382,454,108 of NC_069500.1, forward strand.
AATCAAGCATTTCATTCAAAATAGTCAACAGGGTCGCAAGAAGCGTGTGGAAAAACCAAGGCGCAAAATAACTGCCCATGAACTGAGAAAAGTCAAGCGTGCAGCTGCCAAGATGCCACTTGCCACCAGTTTGGCCATATTTCAGAGCTGCAACATCACTGGAGTGCCCAAAAGCACAAGGTGTGCAATACTCAGAGACATGGCCAAGGTAAGAAAGGCTGAAAGACGACCACCACTGAACAAGACACACAAGCTGAAACGTCAAGACTGGGCCAAGAAATATCTCAAGACTGATTTTTCTAAGGTTTTATGGACTGATGAAATGAGAGTGAGTCTTGATGGGCCAGATGGTTGGGCCCGTGGCTGGATTGGTAAAGGGCAGAGAGCTCCAGTCCGACTCAGACGCCAGCAAGGTGGAGGTGGAGTACTGGTTTGGGCTGGTATCATCAAAGATGGGGCCTTTTCGGGTTGAGGATGGAGTCAAGCTCAACTCCCAGTCCTACTGCCAGTTTCTGGAAGACACCTTCTTCAAGCAGTGGTACAGGAAGAAGTCTGCATCCTTCAAGAAAAACATGATTTTCATGCAGGACAATGCTCCATCACACGCGTCCAAGTACTCCACAGCGTGGCTGGCAAGAAAGGGTATAAAAGAAGAAAATCTAATGACATGGCCTCCTTGTTCACCTGATCTGAACCCCATTGAGAACCTGTGGTCCATCATCAAATGTGAGATTTACAAGGAGGGAAAACAGTACACCTCTCTGAACAGTGTCTGGGAGGCTGTGGTTGCTGCCACACGCAATGTTGATGGTGAATAGATCAAAACACTGACAGAATCCATGGATGGCAGGCTTTTGAGTGTCCTTGCAAAGAAAGGTGGATATATTGGTCACTGATTTGTTTTTGTTTTGTTTTTGAATGTCAGAAATGTATATTTGTGAATGTTGAGATGTTATATTGGTTTCACTGGTAAAAATAAATAATTGAAATGGGTATATATTTGTTTTTTGTTAAGTTGCCTAATAATTATGCACAGTAATAGTCACCTGCACACACAGATATCCCCCTAAAATAGCTATAACTAAAAAAAAACTAAAAACTACTTCCAAAACTATTCAGCTTTGATATTAATGAGTTTTTTGGGTTCATTGAGAACATGGTTGTTGTTCAATAATAAAATTAATCCTCAAAAATACAACTTGCCTAATAATTCTGCACTCCCTGTATATATTTCTTCCAAACCTACTGCAACCCACTCCCGATGCTTACCGGGCCCTGGAACGGTACGGCTAAAACTTACTGGGCCTTGAGGTCACTTAGGTTGAGAACCACTGCCCTACTGGACTGAACTCAGAACTTGATATTTCACACTCCCTGTAGATTATGGTCAAAAAACAACTGGCACCTTACACCCCCAATGGCTGGGGCACTCACCACCTCCTATGACCCAGACAGATAGAGAAAAACAAATCATCTTCGCAGTCGCACGGTCAGGAATACAGAAATGTGAAACAAAAACATTATCACAACCGGTCACGTGGTGCAACATGCAGGATTCACTCCTGCTAAGAAAAGCGCACCCATTGAGAAAACTGCGCAGCTCGAAAATAACCTGTACGTTCCGTAAAAGCCTATGAGCCCCAAACGTCACTAACACAAGAGCAGTCAAAATCACATAAACATGATAACAGCCCCCACTGTTCGATAATCCCCCTCCGGAGATATTGATTCCATAAAGATAAAGGAGTCCCACTGAGACCCCGTCTTCTAACGTTACAAGCATGTAAACATTGAAACAATCTTACTGGAATCTATGCCGTGGAACAGCAGCACGGTCCTTGTTTGACAGATGGTAGCAGCACTTCTGACATGGACTTGAGTGCAGAGAAGCAGGCAGTGAAACTCGTCAATGCTGATTGCTTATGGAGTTGTTAATATGAGTCGGGATGGTTTCGCAGAAAGACTCTCCCTGCATCTCTGGACTCTAACTTTCATCAATGCTCTCACTGAGAGGCTGACAAGACTACTTAAAACTCTAGTCCCATCTCGAAGAGTACTACCCTCCATAAGGAACTAGTCTGTAATCTTCCAACACTTCTCTGCCAACCTCCTGTGACGAAAGGCAAAAAATGACTGGGGGGATGAGAGAAGTGGGGGAGGTATTTAAGCCTTTGGCTGGGGTCTTTGCCTCCTCATGTTTGCCAGGTTCTGTATTCCCAAAAGTAATGAATGCAGCCGTGGACTATCCCTGTATTTAGAAGGAAGCAGTAATTTGACAATCTTCCATGAGGTACAATTCTACTGGGAAACTCTAACTCATTCCCTACCACTAATGAGTAACATGCAGTAGTACCTAAAGGTATAACTACTCCCTATGCCCAACCGGACCCCCCTTCTTACCTCTCGACTTTTACCTCCCCCCTTCACCTCTTTTCCATTCTTTAGTACTACTTTTTAGAGGAAAACATATGAAAATTGAATAATATTTATTTGTTAATTCTTTATAGTGTACGATACGATAGTTTTTTTAATCTACTATATGAAGCCTCCATCCCGTGGTAGAAGTAGAAGCACATCTTGAACCTACCCTTTACTGTTAATTTGTGAACTCACAGAATTTCACAAACATTCCGTAGCGGATGTCTACTATAGCTAAGTAACTGAACATGAAACAAATAACAGAAATAAGGTTGACTCTAAGCATAGGTAATATCCACGATAGGCTTTATTTATCTACACGGATTAATAGGAAATATATTGTATTACTTATGATGATGTACAAACTCCTGTGTTCAGATGATATTTTGAATATTGTATTGCAGCTGATATTCAATAAAATGTTTTAAAAAAAGAAAAAAGGTCAATGAACATACAGCCCTTCAATTTGTGATTTAATTGTTGAATTCACAAATTGTCATTTTGTTTGTCCTTAATTGCGCATGTTTAATTTTTGAATGACTAAATTGGGAGATAAGCAATGCAGAAAAACATAATTTATGCTTACCAGATAAATGCCTTTCCTTCCGGATAGGTAGAGTCCACGGCTTCATTCCTTACTGTTGGGAAATACAACACCTGGCCACCACGAGGAGGCAAAGACACACCAGCCAAAGGCTTAAATATCCCTCTCACTTCCTCATTTCCCCAGTCATTCTGCCAAGGGAACAAGGAAAAGTAGGAGAAACATTAGGATATAAATGGTGCCAGAAGAATAAAATAAATAATAGGGGACCGCCCCTAGACAATAAAAAAACGTGTGGGGGGCCGTGGATTCTCCCTATCCGGAAGGAAAGGAATTTATCTGGTAAACATAAATTATGTTTTCCTTCCTAAGATAGGGAGTCTCCACGGCTTCATTCCTTACTGTTGGGAAAACTATACCCAAGCTCCAGAGGACACTGACTAAATAACGGGAGGGAACAAAAAGGAAGAGGCGGACCCTATTCTGAGGGCACCACAGCCTGCAAAACATTTCTCCCGAAAGCTGCTTCAGCTGAAGCAAAAACATCAAACTTGTAACATTTAGAAAAAGTATGTAAGGAGGACCAGGTAGTCGCCTTACAAATCTGATCCATAGAGGCCTCGTTTTTAAAGGCCCAAGAGGAAGCCACTGCTCTCTCAGGAGGACGATGTCCCGCTGTCTCGTAAGCTAAGCGGGTGACACTCCTTAACCAAAAAGATAGGGAAGTTGAAGTAGCCTTCTGCCCCTTACGCTTTCAACAATTAGACAACAAACAAGGAGGAAGATTGTCTAAACTCCTTAGTAGCCTGAAGATAGAACTTCAAGGCGTGAACCACATCCAAATTGTTAAGTAAGCGTTCCTTCAATGAAGGATTAGGACACAAGGAAGGAACCACAATCTCCTGATTGGTGTTACGATCTGACACAACCATAGGAAGAAAACCTAATTTAGTATGTAAAACTGCCTTATCTGCATGAAAAATCAGATAAGTGGGCTCACATTGCAAAGCAGAGATCTCAGAAACTCTGCATGCAGAGGTAATAGTCAATAAAAAGAGAACCTTCCAAGATAACAATTTAATCTCAACCTGTTGCAAAACCCGAAGAACAAGAATTAGGCTCCAAGGAAGAGTCCCAGATCTAAACACAGGTCTGATCTTAATCAGTGCCTTAACAAAGGACTGCACGTCTGGAAGCTCAGCCAGTCTCTTGTGCAATAAAACTGACAGGGACTGGGAGACTTCCGGTGGGTGGAGCTAACGGCTGGAAGCAGAGGAGAAGAGCTCCGCAACTTAGGCTGCTAAAATTTCACATATCTTGCTGCCAGTCATCTTTCCCACAACACTGCCTTGTTGGGCTACTTGTTCTAATGAGCCTCAACTGGCCAAACATTGTGAAGAGCCGGAGATCGCCCTTGCCCCCGGAGGACATTATCGCTGCGCGAAGCCACACTGATTGCGGGCGCCATCTTGGAGGAGCCCTCCCTGCCTCGACAACTGAAACGGCTCAGACGGAGCCCAAAAAAGACCGCACCTGCACTTAAGGGGAGTACAGAGGGATCGGATGTAACCTCACAGCCTGTGAAACTCCTCAGATTGGGACAGCAAATACAAGAGGCCGGTAAGCAAATAAGTGCCTCACTTATACACGGCCCTGTAAGCCACCATAGCCCTGCTCTGCCCCCTGACACATTGGCAACTGGAACATTTTGTATTGGGACATTTACTGTCTTGAACTTGAACCCCTGTCTCCATAAATTTACTCTGCACATAGCTGCACACTGGTAGGGGACTTTCTACTGGACATTCTATCTTCTTGAAAACAAACATAGCAGACCTTTTATACACTTATACCTCTGGGGCCTACCACAAAAAGAATTTTATCACTCTAACACTGTATAATAAAGTAGAGAAAAATTGTGGACTAATCACTAACCGCTAGATTTGGAGTTTTGTCGGTAACGACCCGAAAAACTAGCGCCGGCTTTTTTCTGGCCGCACCATAAAAATAACTCTGGTATTGAGAGTCCACATAAAGGCTGCGTTAGGCTCCAAAAAAGGAGCGTAGAGCATTTTTAAACGCAGCTTCAACTCTCAATACCAGCGGTGCTTACGGACGCGGCCAGCCTCAAAAACGTGCTCGTGCACGATTCCCCCATAGGAAACAATGGGGCTGTTTGAGCTGAAAAAAAACCTAACACCTGCAAAAAAGCCGCGTTCAGCTCTTAACGCAGCCCCAATGTTTGCTATGGGGAAACACTTCCTACGTCTGCACCTAACACTCTAACATGTACCCCGAGTCTAAACACCCCTAACCTTACACTTATTAACCCCTAATCTGCCGCCCCCGCTATCGCTGATATTTTATTTTTAACCCCTAATCTGTCGCTCCGTAAACCGCCGCTACTTACATTATCCCTATGTACCCCTAATCTGCTGCCCCTAACACCGCCGACCCCTATATTATATTTATTAACCCCTAATCTGCCCCCCACAACGTCGCCTCCACCTGCCTACACTTATTAACCCCTAATCTGCCGACCGGAGCTCACCGCTATTCTAATAAATGTATTAACCCCTAAAGCTAAGTCTAACCCTAACACTAACACCCCCCTAAGTTAAATATAATTTACATCTAACGAAATTAATTAACTCTTATTAAATAAATTATTCCGATTTAAAGATAAATACTTACCTGTAAAATAAACCCTAATATAGCTACAATATAAATTATAATTATATTGTAGCTATTTTAGGATTAATATTTATTTTACAGGCAACTTTGTAATTATTTTAAACAGGTACAATAGCTATTAAATAGTTAAGAACTATTTAATAGCTAAAATAGTTAAAATAATTACAAAATTACCTGTACAATAAATACTAACCTAAGTTACAATTAAACCTAACACTACACTATCAATAAATTAATTAAATAAACTACCTACAATTAACCTAACACTACACTATCAATAAATTAATTAAATACAATTCCTACAAATAAATACAATTAAATAAACTAGCTAAAGTACAAAAAATAAAAAAGAACTAAGTTACAAAAAATAAAAAAATATTTACAAACATAAGAAAAATATTACAACAATTTTAAACTAATTACACCTACTCTAAGCCCCCTAATAAAACAACAAAGCCCCCCAAAATAAAAAATGCCCTACCCTATTCTAAATTACTAAAGTTAAAAGCTCTTTTACCTTACCAGCCCTGAACAGGGCCCTTTGCGGGGCATGCCCCAAGAAGTTCAGCTCTTTTGCCTGTAAAAAAAAACATACAATACCCCCCCCCCCAACATTACAACCCACCACCCACATACCCCTAATCTAACCCAAACCCCCCTTAAATAAACCTAACACTAAGCCCCTGAAGATCTTCCTACCTTGTCTTCACCTCACCGGGTATCACTGATCGGTCCTGGCTCCGATATCTTCATCCAACCCAAGCGGGGGCTAGACATCCACTGAAGAAGTCCAGAAGAGGGTCCAAAGTCTTCATCCTATCCGGGAAGAAGAGGCGATCCGGACCGGCAACCATCTTGATCCAAGCGGCATATTCTATCTTCATCCGATGACGACCGGCTCCATCCTGAAGACCTCCACCGCGGTCCCATCTTCTTCCGGCAACGTCCAACTGAAGAATGATGGTTCCTTTAAGGGACGTCATCCAAGATGGCGTCCCTCGAATTCCGATTGGCTGATAGGATTCTATCAGCCAATCGGAATTAAGGTAGGAATATTCTGATTGGCTGATGGAATCAGCCAATCAGAATCAAGTTCAATCCGATTGGCTGATCCAATCAGCCAATCAGATTGAGCTTGCATTCTATTGGCTGTTCCATTAGAGTTTTGACGTTAGATGTCTAACGCTCACTTCAGAAACGACTCTAAATACCGGAGTTATAAAAATCCCATTGAAAAGATAGGATACGCAATTTACGTAAGGGGATCTGCGGTATGGAAAAGTCGCGGCTGAAAAGTGAGCGTTAGACCCTATTTTGAGTGACTCCAAATACCGGCGGTAGCCTAAAACCAGCGTTAGGAGCCTCTAACGCTGGTTTTCACGGCTACCGCCAAACTCCAAATCTAGGTCTAAGATTCTTCACTCTGTTGTAAAATAGCCTGCAGCTGTGACAACACAGGCCTATATCACCATCTTGTGGTCTTCCAGAATTATTGCACCAGATATTTCTTATTATTGAAAGCCACTTAACAAAGAGCTTTTGCATGAGGTTAGATCAGTATTTTTCACCTGCTCACAACTCACTGGCGGGAAAGATGACCTCTAGAAACAAACAATTAGACAAAAGGAAGGCCATAGCTGAAGTACATGCAGAATCCTCACCTCTCCCCAAGGTCCCAGACATTACTATCACGGATTCATCTACCTTGCTCCAGGAGCTCAAATCTTTTTTCCTGCCAAAAATGGAGTCCCTTCAGGCGGGTGTGGATACCCTTACCAGTGAGGTTTGCCAATGCTCCACAAGAATCACGCAAGCAAAACAGCGTATATCTGATGTAGAAGATAGACCGGAATCAACAACCACATCAGTGAGACAGCTCTTACTCCAGAATCAAGCATTACAGGAAAAGGTGGAAGACCTCAAAAACCGTAGCCGGAGCAACAATCTTCGAGTGGTGGGGGTCCCCGAATCTGTAAAGGGTAAAAACTTACTAGAATTCACGGCATTGATACTTCCTAAAATGCTGAAGATAAATCCGGATCACCCCCCCTTTGACATAGAACGGGCTCACCGTATAGGTCCAGACAGTGTCCTGGAAACTCTCGACCCCGCCAAGTAATCTTTAAATGCAGCGGACAATAACCAACACATGTTCTGGCATGCTTCCAAAGCAGTCATGAGAGGCCACATTACTTCCTACACCGCTCACTATAACAAGTTGTCCAAGAAAATAGACGGGCAATTCTTGTCGCAACTAACAGAGGCATATAATAATTATCTTTTAAACCCCTCTAATGTCACGAGACAAACCTACTATGACCTTAAGAAAACCAGGGACACCTATCTGATTCAACAAGACAACAGATATAATATCCGACAGGGCCGATTCTGTAGACATGGAAACAAAGCAGGCAAACTGATGGCTAGATTGGTAAAGGCACACAAACCTATGTAACCTCAATTCAAACGCAATCCAATACGGTGACACACACAAAGGAAATTATGGGGGAATATCACTAAACTCTCAACAACACATAGATGTAGAAAATAAAAACTAATTCTGGGAAGAAATTTTAATTCCTGCTCTGACTGATGCACAGAGGGATGTCTTAAATGCCCCAATAAGTACACGAGAATTGTCTAGAGAGATTAAACAGCTTAAACTGGGCAAGGTGGCAGGCCCTGATGGGCTTCCTGCCGAGTACTACAAACTTCTAAGCGAAGAGGTTAGCCCCATACTAGCATCCCTATACTCAAGACTACCTAATGAACGCCCAGCCCAATATGCGCTTCACAGAAGCAAACATTTGCATTATACCAAAACCTGACAGAAATCCTACACTCACATCTTCCTATAGACCAATTTCACTGCTCAACAGTGATTATAAATTACTGACAAAAATAATGGCGGATAGACTGGCACTGGTCCTCCCCTTCTTGATTCATCCCGACCAAACTGGATTTGTCACTGGGCGCTCCTCCGTGGTGAATATAAGGAAAACCCTGGCTATATCCTCTTACTATTGGTATAACACCCACTCAAAAAAGCAACCTGCTCTACAAGATGTCTGTCTTTTGGCATTAGACGCCGAGAAAGCTTTTGACAGGATTGAATGGGACCATCTCTATACCGCCATGACACGCTTCGGTGTAACTGGCACATTTTTTAACCTCATACAGACTTTATATACTGCTCCCAGGGTCTCGATAATAATAATTGGCGGACTATCCACCCCTTTTAGCCTGCAAAGAGGGACCCGACAGGGATGCCCCCTCTCCCACTACTCTTTGACTTGGCCACAGAACCTTTGGCCTGCTATATCCGGCAACATAGTGAGGGAATTTACATTAAAGGCCACAAACAACATTTGCCACTATACGCCGACGACCTCCTTTTGTTTGTCAGTACTCTTACGCCTAGATTTAGAGTTCTGCGTTAGCCGTCCAAACCAGCGTTAGGGGGTCCTAACGCTGGTTTTGGCCGCCCGCTGGTATTTAGAGTCAGTCAGGAAAGGGTCTAACTCTCACTTTCCAGCTGCGACTTTTCCATACCGCAGACCCCCCTACGCCAATTGCGTATCCTATCTTTTCAATGGGATCTTTCTAACGCCGGTATTTAGAGTCTTGGCTGAAGTGAGCGTTAGAAATCTAACGACAAGACTCCAGCCGCAGAAAAAAGCCAGGAGTTAAGAGCTTTCTGGGCTAACGCCGGTTCATAAAGCTCTTAACTACTGTGCTCTAAAGTACACTAACACCCATAAACTACCTATGTACCCCTAAACCGAGGCCCCCCCACATCGCCGCCACTCTATTAAATTTTTTTTAACCTGTAATCTGCCGACCGCACACCGCCGCAACCTACATTATCCCTATGTACCCCTAATCTGCTGCCCCTAACATCGCCGACCCCTACATAATATTTATTACCCCCTAATCTGCCCCCCCAACGTCGCCGCTACCTAACTACAATTATTAACCCCTAATCTGCCGACCGGACTTCACCGCTACTATAATAAATGTATTAACCCCTAAAGCTAAGTCTAACCCTAACACTAACACCCCCCTAAGTTAAATATAATTTTATTCTAACTAAATAAAATAATTCTTATTAAATAAATTATTCCTATTTAAAGCTAAATACTTACCTGTAAAATAAACCCTAATATAGCTACAATATAAATAATAATTATATTGTAGCTATTTTAGGATTTATATTTATTTTACAGGCAACTTTGTATTTATTTTAACTAGGTACAATAGCTATTAAATAGTTAATAACTATTTAATAGTTACCTAGTTAAAATAATTACAAAATTACCTGTAAAATAAATCCTAACCTAAGTTACAATTAAACCTAACACTACACTATCAATAAATTAATTAAATAAACTATCTACAATTATCTACAATTAAATCAACTAAACTAAATTACAAAAAAAAACCCCCACTAAATTACAAAAAATAAAAAAAATTACAAGAATTTTAAACTAATTACACCTACTCTAAGCCCCCTAAAATAAAAAAAAATGCACTACCCTATTCTAAAATAAAAATTGTAAAGCTCTTTTACCTTACCAGCCCTTAAAAGGGCCTTTTGCGGGGCATGCCCCAAAGAAAACAGCTCTTTTGCATTTAAACAAACATACAATACCCCCCCCCAACATTACAACCCACCACCCACATACCCCTAATCTAACCCAAACACCCCTTAAAAAACCTAACACTAAGCCCCTGAAGATCTTCCTACCTTATCTTCACCAGGCCGGGTATCACCGATCCGTCCAGAAGAGGCTCCGAAGTCTTCCTCCTATCTGGCAAGAAGAGGTCCAGAAGAGGGTCCAAAGTCTTCCTCCTATCCGGCAAGAAGAGGACATCCAGACCGGCAAACATCTTCATCCAAGCGGCATCTTCTATCTTCTTCTATGCGGCGCGGAGCTGGACCATCTTGAAGCAGCAGACGCAGATCCATCCTCTTCTAACGACGTCCTAAGTCCGAATGAAGGTTCCTTTAAGGGACGTCATACCAAGATGGCGTCCCTCAAATTCCGATTGGCTGATACGATTCTATCAGCCAATCGGAATTAAGGTAGGAAAAATCTGATTGGCTGATTGAATCAGCCAATCAGATTCAAGTTCAATCGGACTGGCTGATCCAATCAGCCAATCAGATTGAGCTCGCATTCTATTGGCTGATCGGAAGAGCCAATAGAATGCAAGCTCAATCTGATTGGCTGATTGGATCAGCCAATCCGATTGAATCAGCCAATCAGATTCAAGTTCAATCAGCCAATCAGATTTTTCCTACCTTAATTCCGATTGGCTGATAGAATCGTATCAGCCAATTGGAATTCGAGGGACGCCATCTTGGATGACGTCCCTTAAAGGAACCTTCATTCGGACTTAGGACGTCGTTTGAAGAGGATGGATCCACATCGGCTGCTTCAAGATGGTCCCGCTCCGCGCCGGATGGAAGAAGATAGAAGATGCCGCTTGGATGAAGATGTTTGCCGGTCCGCATGTCCTCTTCTTGCCGGATAGGAGGAAGACTTTGGACCCTCTTCTGGACCTCTTCTTGCCGGATCGGAGGAAGACTTTGGAGCCTCTTCTGGACGGATGGGTGATACCCGGTGTGGTGAAGATAAGGTAGGAAGATCTTCAGGGGCTTAGTGTTAAGTTTTTTAAGGGGTGTTTGGGTTAGATTAGGGGTATGTGGGTGGTGGGTTGTAATGTTGGGGGGGGGGGGTATTGTATGTTTATTTAAATGCAAAAGAGCTGTTTTCTTTGGGGCATGCCCAGCAAAAGGCCCTTTTAAGGGCTGGTAAGGTAAAAGAGCTGTAAAATATTTTATTTTAGAATAGGGTAGGGCATTTTTTTATTTTGGGGGGCTTAGTTATTTTTTTAGGGGGCTTAGAGTAGGTGTAATTAGTTTAAAATTCTTGTAATCTTTTTTTATTTTTTGTAATTTAGTGTTTGTTTTTTGTAATTTAGTTTAGTTGATTTAATTGTAGATAATTGTAGATAGTTTATTTAATTAATTTATTGATAGTGTAGTGTTAGGTTTAATTGTAACTTAGGTTAGGATTTATTTTAGAGGTAATTTTGTAATTATTTTAACTAGGTAACTATTAAATAGTTAATAACTATTTAATAGCTATTGTACCTAGTTAAAATAAATACAAAGTTGCCTGTAAAATAAATATAAATCCTAAAATAGCTACAATATAATTATTATTTATATTGTTGCTATATTAGGGTTTATTTTACAGGTAAGTATTTAGCTTTAAATAGGAATAATTTATTTAATAAGATTTATTTTATTTAGTTAGAATAAAATTAAATTTAACTTAGGGGGGTGTTAGGGTTAGACTTAGCTTTAGGGGTTAATACATTTATTAGAGTAGCGGTGAGGTCCGGTTTGGCAGATTAGGGATTAATAATTGTAGGTAGGTGCGGCGACGTTGGGGGCGGCAGATTAGGGGTTAATAAATATAATATAGGGGTCGGCGGTGTTAGGAGCAGCAGATTAGGGGTACATAGGGATAACGTAGGTTGCGGCGGTGTACGGAGCGGCAGATTAGGGGTTAAAAATAATATGCAGGGGTCATCGATAGCGGGGGCGGCAGATTAGGGCTTAATAAGTGTAAGGTTAGGGGTGTTTAGACTTGGGGTACATGTTAGGGTGTTAGGTGCAGACTTAGGAAGTGTTTCCCCATAGGAAACAATGGGGCTGCGTTAGGAGCTGAACGCTGCTTTTTTGCAGGTGTTAGATTTTTTTTCAGCTCAAACTAACCCATTGTTTCCTATGGGGGAATCGTGCACGAGCACGTTTTTGAAGCTGGCCGCATCCGTAAGCACCGCTGGTATTTAGAGTTGAAGTGGTGGTAAATTATGCTCTACGCTCCCTTTTTGGAGCCTAACGCAGCCCTTCAGACAACTCTAAATACCAGCGTTGTTTAAAAGGTGCGGGGGGAAAAAAGCACGCGTAGCTAATGCACCCCTTTGGCCGCAGAACTCTAAATCTAGCCGTTAGATATTATTGACACTTTTGGAACTTTTTCGGGTTACAAAATCAACAAGGACAAGTCGGAATTCACCTGGCTAAGGAACGTGAAGCGAAATACACTTAGTAATACTGGCCTTCAAATAACAGACGGCGCGTTGAAATATCTGGGCATTCATTTACACGTAGACCCAAATAAACTATACCCATTAAATATAAGCAAAAATCTTTTAAATGTACAGAATATGTTGCTTGGCTGGGACAAACTCCCCCTATCCTTGACGGGCAGGATACACCTCTTTAAAATGATAGCCCTACCCAAAATACTTTACCCTTTGCTGATGCTTCCATTAATGACTATTTTTAACCGCAAGACAGCTGATATTACAACACTGGGCAGATAAGAAATCTCCACCATTCCAAAAACTCCTCACTAGGTTACACACCCAGATGCTCATAGAGCAGGCAGATGTCAAAGGGAATATTGAGAAGAGAATATCTAGATTCATTAAAAAATGGGAACTATACTTACTGTACCTACCAGACAATGTCAGAGAAAAAGTCCTATACCCATTTAGAAATAGTAAATGTATTTTAAAAGAGAACCTTAAGGGAAACTGGTGCTTCTCGAACAATTATACATATGCTGCCTAAGCACATGACGAACACTCACCCCATACTCATACTGTCATGGAGAGATGCTCTGGGGCTAGCGGTCTGCGGGCGTCCCGGGTAAGTATGGCCAGCTCTAGGCTTTGTTGGTGCATAGCACTTTACTTTAATTTTTTTTTTGTTTGTTATATGTTATTGTTTATAATGTTTTGAAGAAAAAGTGAAAAAATGAGAGGGGACAGCATGACCTATGGCGTATTCATCGTGTTGATACAGGACTAGTATGAATCTTCCAATAGACTATAAACTATCATCAGAGTCCTGTGTTTAATGATATGTAAAAAACCTTTTCTATGAATGTAAAACACCTTTCACGGTCATTGGTTCATGTAAAAACTTCTCTTAGTGTATAAATAAAGTTTAAAAAAAAACTAACAAGGACTAAATCTGTCCCCTCAAGGAACTAGCAGAACGGCCCTTCTCCAGCCCATCCTGGAGAAAAGATAAGATCCTGGCAACCTTAACTCTGTGCCAGTGTAATGTTACGTTTAGAGTTTTATGTTCTTCCTTCAAAACTCCGTATTTGTTAGACTGCGGTTGGAATCTCAGCTGCAGAACTAGGAGTATCTAAATATGTACAACCTTGTTATAAGTTGTATGTATCACAATGTTGCAAAGTAGCCACTATGTGTGAGTAGCATAAAAGGAACAATTGTGATTTAATGGATAGAGGTCTTAAGATTGTGGAACAGCACAGCTATAGGCGATACTGGTTAATGCAATATTTGAATAGTAGGTGAGCAAGATTCAGCGTGGTATCTCAGCTGTTGCTATGGATGAGTGACCTGACAACACTTGCAATTATTGTGCTGGCAGTTACGGTAACACTTTGGTGTTTGAAAATGATTTCCCTGTGAATATTGGTAGTGTCGTTGGGGGCGTGGCTATACACCACTAGTGGAAACGGACTTCAGAGTGAAACTGCTTTTGCTCAAAGATTTCACTGTTACTTAACAGGTGGAGAGGCAATGTTCGGATCTCTGTCCCCAGACCGGGTAATCTTCCAGCTCGAGTACCTTTACTGGTAGGGAAAACCCCTGTTACATCACAGGGGGGAGTGGTTATGTTCCGGTCTCCGGTTCCTTAGCAGAGTTAGTGGAATCCGTTGAAATAATCCTACGGAGGTAGGTGCCGAGTATCTCTCTCGGTCTGTGTTGGAACCGAGCTGTTAGAAGCTGTGTAGTAATAACTGGAGATAGATCTTACGTCCTGCTTATCACCAGAATCTGTATGTGCATCTAGGGCTGCAGATCCTCCTATTTGAGAGCGTGTGCTGAGAAAGTAAAGTTGCAGAAATGTTTCTGAACGTAGAGGTCTGGTGTGAGCTATGATGCAAGCAGTAGGAGTGTGTTCAGGTTACACCAGGATTTGCTAACAGAATACTAAGCACCTGGTTGCAGTTGCGTTGGGAATTTATAGCCTCTGTGGGAGGGGACTCCTTAAAGGTAAAGTTCTGACATCACCCCCTCGTCAAGCAAGGGGTCCCACCACTTGAAGCCTGGGACGATCAGGGTGTCGGCGATGGAATAGAGACACCAGTTTGGGTGCATGTAAGTTTGTGGAGGGTTCCCATGACTCCTCCTCACTGGAGAATCCTTTCAAACGAACTAAGTATTCGAGATGACCACCCCTATGTCTGGAGTCAAGTAGAGTTTGGACCTCATATTCTTCTGATGCCGGTAGGACTGAAGTGGTTGGTAATACGGGACTGGTATCCTTCATCTGTCCTGCTGGTTTAAGCAAAGATACGTGTAAGGTGGGATGGATTCGCATGGCAGAGGGGAGTTCTAAGGTCACAGCATTCGGGTTAACTACTTTCAGGATGGGAAAAGGTCCCATGTCCCAATTTCTTAGATATATATTTGCAATCTTAATTTTTTTGTCGATAACCAGAAAAGGTCACCAACTGAGTATGAGGGGGTGAAAGTCTTCTTAAATCATAGTATTTTTTGTGTGAATCTTGTGACTGTATTATATTTTGGCGCAGAGTCCTGAATGTCTCCTTTAAAGTGTTTGTTAGCTCATCAACCTGAGGTGAGGTTGCCACGGTGTCTGCACAGAACGTGACTGTTGGGTGATAATCGTAGTTGGCGTAGAAATGAGTAATCTTTGTACTGGAATTGATGGAGTTGTTGTATGCATATTCAGCCATGGGTAGTAACTGTAGCCAATTGGTTTGGTGTTGAGTACGGAAACAACGGAGGTACTGTTCTAGCCATTGATTAACTTGTTCTGTTTGGCCGTTTGTTTGGGGGTGGAAAGATGTGCTGTAGCGGTGATCCAATTATAGTGGTTTGCATAACTGTTTCCAGAACCTTGATGTGAATTGAGTTCCACGGTCTGAGGTCATTATGGGTGGTATACCATGGAGTCTGACGATATGTTGTAGAAATAGCTGTGCCGTCTTGAAAGAGGTTGGTAGTTTCTGGTACGGTATGAAGTGTGCCATCTACAATAAAATCTAGACCAACGTGTTGCCATAGTCTCTCTTGTATCTGTATGGGCATGAGGAATCCATAGGGTCGATTAGTATCTGTTTTGGATTTAGCACAAATTGTGCAGCTATGGATGTATTCTGTGACTGTGGTTTTCATGATGGGCCACCAAACGTTTCTGGATACCTTCTCCAATGTTCTCCCAATTCCTTGATGTCCGGCAGCGGGGGAATCATGGAATTATTTTAGAATCTGGGGTTGTAGTTGCTTGGGTATGTATAACTGTGGTCGTGGAAGCGCAGTCCATCTGGGTCTTTGTAGAGGTTGTAGTCCATGATGTCCTTCTCATCTCACAGAGATCTATTTAATGCATTGGAGAAAGTAGGTGTGAGTCCAATAAAGCGATCGGCAGGAATGATATTACCGTGTTTTGTGGCTGTATTGGGTTTTAGATCTTTACGAGACAATGCATCTGCTTTGCCATTCTTTTTTGCAGATCTATAAATGATGTTGAAGTTAAATCTGGTGAAATATAGGCTCCACCGAACCTGGCATGAGGAAAGAGTCTTACTGCTTTGTAGATACTCTAGATTTTTGTGATCCGTGTATATTATTATGGGCATCTCTGTACCTTCTAGATGTCTCCAATGTTCTAGTGAGCGTTTTATCGCAAGTAATTCTTTTCCCCCGATGGGATAATGTGTCTCTGCAGAAGTCATGACTTTGGAGAAGTATGCAATGGGGTGAATGGGAGCTGAAGGTGACTGGCGCTGGGAAAGTACAGCGCCGATGCCATAGTCTGATGAGTCGACTTCCAGAATATATTGTCGAGTCGGTTCAGGGAAATGTAGAATAGGAGCGGTAGTGAATCTTCTTTTGAGATTATCAAAGGCTTCCTTTGCATCTGTATTCCATGTGAATGCAGTTGTAGTTCCTGTAAGGCGAGTTAGAGGTCTGGCGATTTGGGAGAAGTTCCTAATAAACTTCCTATAGTAGTTTGCAAACCCGAGGAATCTTTGTAATTCCTTCTTATTCTTGGGTTGTCACCAATCCTCTACGGTTTGGACTTTTGTGTCTTCCACTTTTATACCGTTAGGACTTATATAGTAGCCAAGGAATGAGAGTTCCTGGGTGTGGCACAGACATTTTTCAGGTTTTGCATAAAGATGATGTTCTCTAAGTCTAGCGAGAACTAACCTAACATGTTTGATATGATCCTGTAGATTGTTGGAGTAAATGAGAATGTCATTGAGGTTAATAACCATGCATATGTCCATTAGGTCCCTGAAGATATCGTTGATGAAGTGCTGAAAAGTGGCTGGAGCATTGCAAAGCCCGAATGGCATGACTAGATATTCGAACAGTCCATACCTCGTTCTGAATGCGGTTAGCCATTCATCCCCCTCTCTGATTCGTACCAAGTTGTAGGCTCCACGCAAGTCGAGTTTGGTATAAATCTTAGCTTGGTACAATCTTTCGATGAGTTCAGGAATTAGGGGCAATGGGTAGCGGTTCTTAATAGTCTTCTTGTTTAATTTGCGGTTGTCAATAATAGGTCTAAGTGAGGAATCCTTATTCTTGACGAATATTCCTGCACCAGCCGGTGAGGTGGAAGGCATTATGAAGTCTTTTTTTAAGTTGTCATCTAGATATCTCTTCAAGTGGTCCAATTCGGGTTGGCTGAGCGGGTAAAGATGTCCATAGGGTATAGTCGCTCCTGGTTGTAGTTCTATAGGACAGTCATACTGTCTGTGGGGGTAAAGCTTCGGCTTGTTTTTTGCTGAAGACATTGGTGTAATCCGAGTATTCAGTTGGCAGGGTTAGATGATGCTCTGCTGCTTGTAGGAGAACATTTTGTTGTGGGTAAAAGGACTTCTGACAATAAGATGAGTTTAAGTCCACTTGTAAATCCTTCCAGTGGATCACTGGTTGGTGTTGTTGTAGCCAACTTAAGCCTAGAACTACTGGGAAAAGTGGGGAAGGAATAATGTCTAGAGATAGGAACTCTGTGTGACCGCGAGATGTCTGAATCTGAAGGGGTATTGTATGGTGTGTAATTGGACCTGTCTTAATGGGTGTGCCATCAATAACACAAATGTAGACGGGTTTCTGCTTACACACAAATGGAATTTTATTATTTACAACCAGATCTTTATCAATGTAGCTCCCAAAGGCTCCGGAGTCGACAATTGCCTTAGTGCTCAGTCTCTTTTGGTGCCACTGTAGGAGTAAAGGAATTTGACAGTAAGTGGGTTTTTCGTTAACAGTGGGTTGAGTGGTATGTATTTGACACTTACTTTTTCTTGTCTTGAGTAACAAGGGGCACTCCTTCACTATATGTGACGGGTTAGCACAATACATGCATAATTGTAGGTTCCTTCTTCGGGACCTCCCTTGTGTTGAAAGGGGTCCTCTAATGATTCCCAACTCCATGGCCTCTTCAATGGGTTTATTGTGTGATGGCTGTTGCGGGAAGCTGTGAGAAGTTTTAATGGGAGTATCAGATGCATAACGTTCATGTTTCCTTTCTCTCAACCTTCTGTCAATTTGTATGACTAGTTTCATTAATGCTTCTAAGGTGTTGGGCATGTCAAGTCGTGCCAACTCATCCTTAATCTAGTCCGAAAGTCCCAACCTGAACTGATTCCGTAACGCTATGGCATTCCACTGTGAGTCAGTGGCGTATTGCTTAAACTCTGTGATGTACTCTTCTACTGCTCGGCGGCCTTGTCGGAGGGCTCTCATTTTTGCCTCAGCAGTGAGTTGAACATCAATGTCCTGATAAAGTTCATAGATGGTAGCATAGAAAGCATGCAAGGAGGATAATATGGGATCATTCTCATAGTAAGTGTCTGCCCATACCCGGGGTTCGCCTCTTAGAAAAGAGACTATTGTAAGAACTCTTATTCTATCAGAATTGTAGGTTTTTGGTTTGAGGTTAAACAGGAGGTTACAGGCGTTTTTCAATTGTCGATATGTCTTCCTGTTGCCTGAAAAAGTATCAGGTAGTGAGACTTGGGGCTCAGGTTAGAAGTCAGTTTGAGTGCCCTTTTGCGCGATGGAGTCTTATTATTCCACGGAGGGTTTGATTTTTGACCTGTAACTCCCTGAGTCCCTGAGCTAATTGGTCCACCTTCTGGGACAGGTTGTAAACGAGATAGTTCTGCTGGATCCATTGGGCTTAGTATTATGTAATGTTACGTTTAGAGTTTTATGTTCTTCCTTCAAAACTCCGTATTTGTTAGACTGCAGTTGGAATCTCAGCTGCAGAACTAGGAGTATATAAATATGTATAACCTTGTTATGTATGTATGTATTGGGTACTTGTAAAGCGCGGCTTATCACCCGTAAGGGTCTCAAGGCACTGCTCATTTTATCAACCTTGGAAGGATGAAAGGCTGAGTGAACCTCGCCGGGGATCGAACCTGCAACCCTTGGGTTGCTACAGAGCTCAGCCACAGTGCCTAAGCATGGTGAGCTATCTGTCCGGCTAAATGTCCGGAAAAAATGAGAGGGGACAGCATGACCTATGGCGTATTCATCGTGTTGATACAGGACTAGTATGAATCTTCCAATGGACTATAAACTATCATCAGAGTCCTGTGTTTAATATGTAAAAAACCTTTTCTATGAATGTAAAACACCTTTCACGGTCATTGGTTCATGTAAAAACTTCTCTTAGTGTATAAATAAAGTTTTTATAAAAAAAAAAAACTAACAGGGACTAAATCTGTCCCCTCAGGGAACTAGCAGAAAGGCCCTTCTCCAGCCCATCCTGGAGAAAAGATAAGATCCTGGCAACCTTAACTCTGTGCCAGTGTAATGTTCCTTCAAAACTCCGTATTTGTTAAGACTGCGGTTGGAATCTCAGCTGCAGAACTAGGAGTATCTAAATATGTACAACCTTGTTATAAGTTGTATGTATCACAATGTTGCAAAGTAGCCACTATGTGTGAGTAGCATAAAAGGAACAATTGTGATTTAATGGATAGAGATCTTAAGATTGTGGAACAGCACAGCTATAGGCGATACTGGTTAATGCAATATTTGATAGGTGAGAAGTATTCAGCGTGGTATCTCAGCTGTTGCTATGGATTAGTGATGTGACAACACTTGCAATTATTGTGCTGGCAGTTACGGTAACACTTTGGTGTTTGAGAATGATTTCCCTGTGAATATCGGTAGTGTCGGTGGGGGCATGGCTATACACCACTAGTGGAAACGGACTTCAGAGTGAAACTGCTTTTGCTCAAAGATTCCCCTGTTCCTTCACAGGTGGAGAGGCAATGTTCGGATCTCTGTATCCAGACCGGGTATTCTTCCAGCTCAATTCACAGAGTGAGTGAGTACCTTTACTGTTAGGGAAAACCCCTGTTACATCACAGGGGGGAGTGGTTATGTTCCGGTCTCCGGTTCCTTAGCAGAGTTAGTGGAATCCGTTGAAATAATCCTACGGAGGTAGGTGCTGAGTATCTCTTTCGGTCTGTGTTGGAACCGAGCTGTTAGGAGCTGTGTAGTAATAACTGGAGATAGATCTTAAGGCCTGCTTATCACCAGAATCTGTATGTTCATCTAGGGCTGCGGATCCTCCTATTTGAGAGCGTGTGCTGAGAAAGTAAAGTTGCAGAAATGTTTCTGAACATAGAGGTTCGGTGTGAGCTATGATGCAAGCAGTAGGAGAGTGTTCAGGTTACACCAGGATTTGCTAACAGAATATTAAGCACCTGGTTGCAGGTGAGTTGGGAATTTATAGCCTCTGTGGGAGGGGACTCCTTAAAGCTAAAGTTCTGACAGCCAGGAAAATCCACGTCCTCCACACCTTGCCGTAGATACGCTGAGAAACTGGCTTACGAGCTTGAATAAGAGTATCAATGACACTCTCAGAACACTCTCTTGGCTAAGACTAAGCGTTCAATCTCCACGCAGTCAGTCTCAGAGAATCTAGATTTTGATGAACAAATGGACCTTGTATCAGCAGGTCTCTGCAACAAGGTAACTGCCACGGAGAAGATGAGGACATCCCCACTAGATCCGCAAACCACTTCCTTTGCATCCACGATGGAGCAATTAGGATTACTGATACCCGCTCCTGCTTAATGCGGGCCACCACTCGAGGAAGAAGCGGTAATGGAGGAAAAAGATATGAGTTTGAACCTCCAGGGCACTGCTAGTGCATCTATTACATCCACTTGGAGATCCCTCGACCCGTACCTGGGTAGCTTGGTATTGAGACGGGACGCCATGAGATCTATCTCCCACATCCCCCACTTGTTGCATATCTCTGCAAACACATTGGGTTGGAGAGACCATTTCCCTGGATGGAAGGATTGCCTGCTGAGAAAATGCGCCTCCCAGTTGTCCACACATCCTTCAGCACCAAGGAACTTCTCGTTCCCCCCTGATGGTTGATGTAAGCCACCAAGGTTAAATTGTCTGATTGGAATCTAATAAACTGGGACAAACCCAGAAGTGGCCAAGCCTTCAAGATTGCCCGTAGTTCCAAAATATTGATCAGAAGGGAGGACTCCTCCTGAGTCCACAACCCCTGTGCCTTCCTGGCACCCCAACAGCTGCCCATCTGGATAGGCTTGCGTCCATAGTCGCAATCTCCCAGGATGGTCTTAAGAAGCATGTCATGTCCCTCGGGACAGATGATCTGGACAGAGCCACCAAGAGAGCGATTCTCTCGACCGGCTGTCTAATACAATCTGTTGAGACAGATTTGAATGATTGCCGTTCCAATGCCTCAGCATGCAGTTGTAAAGGTCTGAGACAGAACCTGGGAAAAGGAATGATGTCCATACAGGACACCATGAGACCAATCACCTCCATATACTGAGCCACAGAGGCAAGACATCCCGAAGTTAGCTTGCAACGTCTCTGGTCTGTTAGAAATATCCTCATGGATATGGAGTCTATTATAGTACCCAGGAATTTCATGCTGGTACTTGGGATAAAAGAACTCGTTTCCAAGTTTATCTTCCATCTATGTGAAGACTGAGAAGGGACTCCGAGAATTATTCTGCAAGACAAAAGGATGATGCTTACACCAGAATATTGTCCAAGTATGAGGCTACTGCAATACCCTGAGTTCTTGCAACGGCTAGAAGAGCCCCTAGAAACTTTGTAAAGATTCTTGGAGCAGTAGTTAGGCCAAACGGAAGGGAAATTAACTGGAAGTGCTGGTCTAGGAATGCAAACAACAGGAACTGAAAGTGTTCCCTGTGAATTGGAACATGAGGGCAAACGTCCTTCCGATCTACAGTGGTCATAAACTAGCCTTCCTGAATTAAAGGAAGGATGGCCCTTATCGTCTCCATCATTAAGGAAGGGACACTGAGAAATTTGATTAAGAACTTTAGGTCCAGAATTAGGTGGAAAGATCCCTCCTCCTTTGGGACCACAAAAAAATTTGAATAAAATCCAAACCTCTTTCTTCGATAGGCACAGGGACAACTCCTCCTAAGAAGGCTAGATCCCGAACACACTCTAGAAAGGCATCTGCAACCTGCCCCTTGGCAGATGAGATTTGATCCTGTATGTCCTTGAACCAGGCGTCTGAAAAAAGACAGTCTGCCCACTACACAATCCGATCCCAGATCGGAGGCCGCCCCTTCATGCTGATTTGTTTTCGGCGGGCTTCTTATTCTGCTTGGATTTATTCCAGGACTGAGCTGGCTTCCAAGTACTCTTGGGTTGCTCAGGCTTGGAGGATTGTTGTCGTTGGGATTTGTAAGAATGAAAGGAACGAAAAGTAGAAGATTGTCGTCCCTTAGATTTCTTGTTCTTATCTTGCGGAAGGAAGGCACCCTTGCCTCCGGTAACCGTAGAAATAATGGAGTCCAGGCCTGGACCAAATAAAATATTTCCCTTGAAGGGAAGAGAAAGGAGTCTGGACTTAGAAGTCATATCCGCAGACCAATACTTCAGCAAGAGCGCCTGGTGGGCTAGGACCGCAAAGCCAGAGGCCTTTGCATTTAGGCGAATAATTTGCATGTTCACATCACAGATAAAAGAATTAACAATTCTCAGAGCTTTAATTCTGTCTTGAATATCCTCGAGGGGAGACTCCACCTCAACGAGTTCCGACAGAGTCGCACCAGTAGGTAGACACTTCGGCAACCGCAGTAACTGCAGCCGCCGGTTGAAACAAAATAACCGTATGTTGAAACATCTTCCTCAGAAAGGTTTCTATTTTCTTATCCATCGGTTCTCTGAACGAAGAACTATCCTCAAGGAGGTATATTAGTATGTTTAGCAAGCGTAGAGATAGCACCATCCACCTTAGGAATGGAGCCCCACAAATCCAGTTGAGAGGCCGGGACCGGGAACAACTTTTTAAAAGTAGACGAGGGAGAAAAGGAAGAAACTATTCTTTCCCATTCGTTCTTAATAATGTTCGCCATCTTAACCGGCACAGAAAAAGTCAAAGGAACTTTCCTGTCTTCATAAACTCTGCTAATTTAGGTATCATAGGTTCTTCAGGCAGCGCGGCCTCTGGAACCTCTAACGTAGACAGAACCTCCTTTAATAAAAAATGCAAGTGCTCAATTTTAAATCTAAAGGACAGTTCCTCTGCAGCAGGAGGCTTAGACGCTAAGGACTCCGACACAGCAAGTTCACCCACTGAAGCTACAGAGATTAACTAATTATCGGATAACTGGGACATAATAGCTAAATCCGATAAATATTTAGGTGACTCCAGGTCAGGAGAGCTATGTTTAACCTTTTTCTTGCAGTTGTTCGAGTGAGGTAATGCACTGAGGGCCACAGACAGCACCATTTGTAACTGCGCGGCAAAGTCCGCAGGAAGAATGCCCCCTCCGGATGGAGAATTAGATGTGCTATGGGGAACTGCATGTTGAGTGGAAAAAGTAGCAAGGGTAGTATTCTCACTGGACGCCGAGTCCTGAGAGGTAGACGGTTCAGAGGGACTAAGAGCCTTAGCAGGCTTGTCTCCCTTCTTAGACCTAATAACGGTGTTAAGGCATGTGGAACATAATTTAGTGTGCAGGAAACCCACAGCCTCCTCACAATATAAACAGGTATGATTTAGTACAGAAGGAGTACCTTCTAACATGTCAGAGTCCTCCATAGCTCAGGTTATACCCACAGAAGCACACAAATAAAAACGTTTTTATTATAGAAAACTGCACCTTTATATTGCTGGGGCACTCACCACCTCCTAGACCCAGACAGTTAAAAGAGGAAACGCTCTCCTCAGATTCAAGTCTCAGCCGGAATGGAGGAAATGAACATAGACCACACCCGGTCACATGGAGTGCAAGACAGTACTTCCCCTGTTATTACAAGTACAGCAAGTAATAGGAGCTGTGCAACACTTTCAAAAACAAAAGTGAAACTTAAAAGTGAAACCTGTTTGTTCCAGCTAAAAACACAGTCTATCAGCCCAGGAAAAAAAGCACACAAAGCAGCATGTAAATAATTATTACACTGATTAATTAACCCCCAACTGTTCAATAAACTCCCTACAGAGGATATTAAACCTGAATCCTATCAAAGTATAAAGGAGCCACACTGTGACCCTGTTATAGTGTTTTATGTGTAAAAATTCAAATAATCTCACCTCCAGGATCCATGCTGTGGAACAGAACACAGCCTCTCAAGTATGACAGTCTTATAGCAGCACTCCTGACATGGACTTGAGAGAAAGCAGGCAGTGAAACTTGTCAACACTGATTGCTTAGGAGCTGTTAGCAGTAGTCTGGATGGTTTTGCAGAAAAACTTTCCCTGCATCTCCAGACTCTAACTTTCATCAATACTCTCACTGAGAGGTTGATATGACTACTTAAAACTCCAGTCCTATCTCGAAGGGCAGATACCCTTTTTCAGGACTCTCCAAATCTTCTGGCACTTCTCTGCCACCTCCTAAAATGACGAAAGGTAAAAAATGACTGGGGTAATGAGGAAGTGGGAGGGATATTTAAGCCTTTGGCTGGGGTGTCTTTTCCTACTCCTTGTGGCCAGGTGTTGTATTTCCCAACAGTAAGGAATGAAGCCGTGGACTCTCCCTATCTTAGGAAGTAAATTATTTTGCATTGTTTTTGAGAGGTAACACGATTTTGACCTTGAGGATTATTAACAGTAAATAAATGGCCTATTAATATCTATATCAATTTGGAAACAATCCAGAATCTGCAGAACAGATAGGGAAGCTCAGACAACTCCTTGCTTAATATACTGTATCTGCACAATGCTTTGCGATCTTGATCTTTAAAAAAAAAAAAAAAAAAGATTTCTCTTTTGATTCCAATTTCTAGGTATTTTTTTATACAAAGACCTATTTAAAAAGACCACTTGCCAATATGAATGGCCTGACGATTAAGGAAATCCAATTCCCAATTCGCCATAAGGCTGCAGCTCTGTTGAGAGCACCTCCTGTGTGATAAACTGTAGTCATATTTAGAGATCCTGAAAAGGTGCTGACACAACTAAAATTTCCAGTCTTTAAATAAATACAAAATTATTTTGCATTGGAAACTGCTTATTGTTGAGTAAGCAATATACTTCGGTGTATACGATAACTATAGTCAAATTTTGCAGGATGAAATTTCTCCTTTGTACTGATCACTGCTTCTAAATTCGTTGTTAGCAAATTTAGTATCTGCAGTGATGTAAAGTTTTGAGGTTTTAAACTGGGAAATTATTTTGTATATCATTTGCTGATAAAATCCTTGACCTGTACAATGAATTACCACACAAAACAGGTCAGTTTAAATGAGTTAGAAAGCTCCAGGGCAGGAAAGATTACCAACTAAACCCATAAGAAACCTAAAAACAACAGAACAGCTCATTTGCTCAAGCTTTCATCAAGTTATCGTAAAAGGGACAGTAAAGTCTAAATTAAACTTTCATGATTCAGATAGGGCATGCAATTTTAAACAACTTTCCAATGTTCTTTTATCATCAAATTTGCTTTGTTCTCTTGGTATTCTTAGATGAAAGGTAAACCTAGGTAGGTCATATGCAAATTTCTAAGCCCCTGAAGGCTGCCTCTTATCTGAATGCATTTACCGTTTTTTGCATCTAGACGGCATTAGTTCATGTGTGTCATATAGATAATATTATGCTCACGCCTGTGTAATTATTTAAGAGTCATTACTAAATTGCCTGAATGCAAGTCTGTCAAAAGATCTGACATAAGGGGGCAGTCTGCAGAAGCAAAGATTCAAGGTAATCACAGAGGTAAAAAGCATATTAATATAACTTTGCTGGTTATGCAAAACTTAAAATATGCTTACCTGATAATTTTCTTTTCATCTGAACAGGGAAACTCCACAGCTGCATTCATTACTTTTGGGAATACAGAACCTGGCCACCAGGAGGTGGCAAAGACACCCCAGCCAAAGGCTTAAATACCTCCCCCACTTTCCTCATCCCCCAGTCATTCTGCCAAGGGAACAAGGAACAGTAGGAGAAATATCAGGGTGAAAAAAAAGGTGTCAGAAGAAAGAATAAAAAAGAATTTAAGGCCGCCCACAGAAAAAACAGCTCCCCGGTTCAGAAGAAAAGAAAATTATCAGGTAAGCATAAATACAGCTGCATTCATTACTTTTTGGAATTCAATGCCCAAGCTTATAAAGGACACTGGATGCAAACGGGAGGGAACAAAGAGGAGTGCCCATTCTAAAAGCACCACAGCCTGACACAACCCGGATACCTGATGAAAAACTACTTCAACAGAAGCAGGAGGAACAAAATATGGAAGAGGACAAGATAACTACCCATCAATTAGAACCATAAAGATCCCAGTTAGAGATCACACTAAATTCACAAAAGCCTCTGAGGAGACAAAATCCCACTCTCTAGAAGCACACAAAGAAAAAAAAAACTCTACATTAACAATGGCAAGGGAAACAACAAACAAACTCCCACACCACATTCTCCCTAACTGAAAGAAGGGAAGAATCAGATAATAAGGTCTGAAAGAACCTCCATAAACAATCCCTGAAGAATCAGGGACAAAACAGAGAGAGAAGCCCCTCAAAAAGAGTGGCTACCAGGCTGCAAGATGACAAAATTCCATAGAAAAATACTCTACCGACGGAGGAGAGCAAGGAAATGAAAAATTCCATATCACCTCCTACATGGATCCAAAAGGAACCAGTGGAAAGCCTTAACCAGAACCGAAGTTCCAGAAGGACAAAAAGGTAGAACAAGACTACTTTCCCATAGACAGCTAACTAGCACAGAGAAACTGAACACCCGTAGGTCAGAAAAAAAGAAACCAGGAACAGAATAGTAACATCCGTTTACGCCACAAACGAAAGCCGCAGGCTTCCGTCGATAGGCTGTCAGACTAAATGTCCAACCATAGTAACTAGCCAACTGAGTAGCTAGCAAACTTGCACCAGGACATTCCTGGAAAAGAACAAGAGAAAAAAAACTCAGAAAGCAGAGCAGACCAACTCCCTGCCTACTAGAAAACGAGGTAAGGGTGGACAACACCCTGACCCATAAAGAAGAACCAACTACCTGCTAAGGGAAGGTTCCCGAATCAACTGCAAGGCTTCCCAACCTAAGTAAGGTTCCTTCAGGAGAGAAGAGACGTGCTCGATGCCCAAACAGAACAGTCAGAATACCTGACCCCTACTCTGAGCAAACATTGACTTCACAGAAGCGACTGTCAAAGTCCCCAAAGACAAGAGAGATTAAAAAATCCCAGCATCGACAAGGCTCGGAGATCAGATAACGAATCTCCAGCCACGAGTTCCTAAGAAAAAGAAACAGGAAGAGGCATCGACACCCAGAGAGAGACTTACTCGGGATCCAGGATACCTATCCTGATTACCCCTCAGAAACCCGAAGGGAGGGTACACTGTAGGCAAGAGAAACCCTCGACCCACAGAACTCCTAGAGACAGATGAGGAAAACTACCTCAGGAAGAGCCAACTAGATAGGCGCAGTAGACCAGAGCCTTCCAAATAGAAGGAAAATGAAGAAACCCAGGAATATTTCAGTTAAAGAAATTTCCAGGAAAAACTTCCTCCATCTCTACAGAAGAGAGAAAGAACCGCCCCAGTAGGAACAAGATTACTACTGAACCCCTGGACAGATCCAAGAGCAATAAAATCGGGAAAACAGATTAACCAAACTGCCAAGTCAAAGACAAGGACTAGGTTAAAATAAACGGATCCCCAAAAACCTTGCGTAACAACCATAGTTACCAGGAATGAAATTAGCACAAACGTTGATGCATACCATACCCCCATGGGGTCTAGAACTCTGATCTCACATGAAGTATCCCAGTGGCTGTCCACTCAGCCCCAAAAAGGCTTCGAACATAAGACCCACAAAGTCTGAAGACAAAGGAAGCACCCAAAAGGATCAGAACTCCATGATTGAGAGAAAATGACAGTCTCTAAAGATCCAGACTGGATCAACCCTCAGACAAACCTACATCTCAAGGAATTAACCAATGAACAAGCATCCTAAAACTCCTATCGGTTGACGGCAAGAGAGACTGCATAACAATCCCCCAGATCCCCAAGTATATAGGATCAAAAAGAGGATACTGCAAGAACCAAAATGATCCCTAAGAACCGAGTATCGGCAACCAGATGACTGAAAGCCCTACCCCAAAAGGCAAGGGGGAAGCGAAAAACACAGCAGTCCTCAAAAGAGAAGATAAACACTGGCAAAAGAGATCTGAAATAGGACAATACCATCCACAAGTAGTACCAATAGGAGGGAATAATCGCCCCCTACACCAGGCAAAGGAGATCTCATACAGTCATCTGATCCTACCCCTTCAGAAGGGAGGACTCTAGCTCCTATCCAAAGGACCTCAGGAACTATAAACATAGGGCCATAGCAGAATTCAGAATCCCAGGAAACCATGCAAGATATGCAGGGAAAAAAAACACTAGTATCAAGTCCAGAGGCAGAACTTTCTTTCATTTTCTGCGATGAGATTTTTTTTAGTGAAAATTTTTCTGCAGTGTCTCTAAGGAGCCAGTGTTGTTGTGTTTGTTGCCTTACTCAGTGTGCATGAGGACAGGTTCGTGTACAGCCTCGCTGATGTCTGCTGTACGTTCCCACAGTGTCAGTCTGCCTAGGAATCTGCTCTACTGTACTGCTGGGGTCTATATGCATATTTTGGAGGGGCTGTTGCTCCATGCTTATACTACTGATGTATAATATATACTTCCTAAAGGATGGCACTTGGAAATTAGTGTGTATATATATATATATATATATATATATATATATATATATATAAAAAAAAACTTACATACACACACACTGTATATTATTTATTTATTTATTACAACCTTAGAGTTGATTTCAGTAAAGAGATCTTAAAAAAAAAAAACACTGGAAGAATAATATAATACACACCCATTTAAAAAAAAAAAAATTATGTTATACATGACAAAGGCTGAAGCTTTTCCCAAATGAGTTAAACGGATATTCACAGTATTCTGAAAAAGGCTTGGTAAGGGTCCACAGCCCCATTATTCCAATACTGTGCATATCCAATTAACTTATTTGGTAAAGTTTCAGCTTCTGTGATCTCTACACACACCATATACACACACAACATATACACACATACCCAGACAACAAACACACACACTTATTAAAGAACAAAAAAAAATCTTTCTAAGTATCTTGGTTGGCTCCTACACTCCTAGAATACATTTGTTAAGCCCTGACTTGCCTTTTCTGCAATGTGCTTTTACCCTGTACCGCACTGGAGTTCAGGAAGTGAAAGGAAATTGAAAAGAGAGGAACATAGGAAATATTTACATTGAGATAGAATGGAACAGTGACACCTGCAGGCAGAAAGTAAAAGTGCAGGCAAAAAAAAAATGTTTAACTGCCACTGCCGTTTTTTCTGCAGAGACCCTTCAGTTTCTGCGATAAGAACGCAGATCGCACAGTGTTCTGCCTTGGGGGTATCAAGTACTTAAAAGTCAGTTAAGGCCATGCAAGAAAAACATTGGACACCCACTAGGATGAAATAAAGTAGGGCCAGTCGGATATCTAGGATAGAAGGGCCTCCTTTAACTTGTAGAAACAAGAAAAAAACAACCTCGTAACAAGAGGTAAGTCAATTTAGTACCCAAACAGGACCAGCCTGTTGTCAAGGATACAAAATGTCTGATATAACCTCAAAAGAACAGAGTGAACTAGTACCCAACCAGGACCAGCCTGCTGACCAGGGTACAACTGAACTGTTTAAGGGCTAACAAAAGTTCTAAACCCTAGCAGGGTTAGACTAAACATAAGACAAATGACAAATAAGCTCTGAGGCTTAAACTTTGTCTCTTATCATACATTTTTTTTTTCCGTGTGACTTCCGCCGGAAGTAACAACCATCGCAACCATAAAATCTCTAGTATATAAAAAAAAAGTTTCCTAAAAGGAAAAGTCTACAACAGTCTTGAGCTCTGCAAATAAAAGAAAATACATCCTAATCGGATCAAAAGAAGTAGGCCGCACCCGCAGGTGAACGCCAAGATAGAAATAGAAACACTAACAGGGCCAAGCCTGTCAGAGTCAAAAGCTCAGAACTGGGATTAGGATACCCAAGCAAAAGACAGTCAGGAGTATGATTCACATCCCTCCCCTCGTCTAGCGCTGTTCAGAAGACTGAGGATCCGGAGGCAAATGAAGACTAAATTCCTCCCAAGCCTCCAGTACCTGCCTCAGCAGTACACGCAGGCATGTCAGACTGAATCTAAAGTCAAAACTCATCTCCGGCGGGGCATCTGAAGGCCCCGATCCTGTCGGCTGTCTCCCTGAAGCCTCAGAAGGAACTGCTCCCCTAGAGGAAAGACCCGTCAGATAGAGAGGACACGGATAAGCTCTTCGCTGGCCCTCAAGAAGTTGTAACTGCGCCAACGCCACTAATATGGCCATGCACAACCGAGCAGCAACCTCTGGTGGAAAGAAACCTCCTTCCAGAGAAGGGGTAACTGAATTGGGGACAACTGCTTGTGTAGGAACAGAAAATTCCAGGGAATGCACCTCACGGGACACAGAATCCTCAGAGGCGGATGGCTCAGCGGTCTCCAATCTCCCCCCAGAGGGAGAAAAGAGCACTATATTACAGCATATGGAACATAATTGATTATATGGAGGCCCGGTAATCCAGCCCAATCTAAGCAGGAAACAGAATCTGAGTCAGAGAAATCCTCACCCCCAATGGCTGGGGCACTCACCACCTCTTATGACCAAGATAAGTAGAGAAACAGGTCATCTCCACCAACACTCGGTCACAATACAGAAAAGGAGAATGAAAACGTGACCACGCCCAGTCATGAGGTGTAACATGTAGGCCAAAGAAAAGTGCGCCAGTCCACAAGAACTGCGTAGCTCTAAAAAAAACATAAGAATCACAATGTAAGGCTGATAATTCAGAGACTCTTCGAGCCGAGGAAATAGCCATTAAAAATAGAACTTTTCAAGATAACAACTTTATATCAATGGAATGAAGGGGTTCAAACGGAACGCCCTGTAAAACATTAAGAACAAGGTTTAAACTCCATGGTGGAGCAACAGTTTTAAACACAGGCTTAATTCTGGCCAAAGCCTGACAAAAAGCCTGGACGTCAGGAACTTCTGACAGACGTTTGTGTAACAGAATGGACAGAGCTGAGATCTGTCCCTTTAATGAACTAGCAGATAAACCCTTTTCTAAACCTTCTTGTAGAAAAGACAATATCCTAGGAATCCTAACCTTACTCCAAGAGTAACCTTTGGATTCACACCAATATAGGTATTTACGCCATATCTTATGGTAAATCTTTCTGGTAACAGGTTTCCTAGCCTGTATTAAGGTATCAATAACTGACTCAGAAAATCCACGTCTTGATAAAATCAAGCGTTCAATTTCCAAGCAGTCAGCTTCAGAGAAGTTAGATTTTGATGTTTGAAGGGACCCTGTATCAGAAGGTCCTGTTTCAGAGGTAGAGACCAAGGTGGACAGGATGACATGTCCACCAGGTCTGCATACCAAGTCCTGCGTGGCCACGCAGGTGCTATTAGAATCACTGATGCTCTCTCTTGTTTGATTCTGGCAATCAATCGAGGAAGCAACGGGAAGGGTGGAAACACGTAAGCCATCCTGAAGTCCCAAGGTGCTGTCAGAGCATCTATCAGGACTGCTCCTGGATCCCTGGATCTGGACCCGTAACGAGGAAGCTTGGCGTTCTGTCGAGACGCCATGAGATCTATCTCTGGTTTGCCCCAACGTCGAAGTATTTGGGCAAAGACCTCCGGATTAAGTTCCCACTCCCCCGGATGAAAAGTCTGACGACTTAAGAAATCCGCCTTCCAGTTCTCCACTCCCGGGATGTGGATTGCTGACAGGTGGCAAGAGTGAGACTCTGCCCAGCAAATTATCTTTGATACTTCCATCATAGCTAGGGAGCTTCTTGTCCCTCCCTGATGGTTGATGTAAGCTACAGTCGTGATGTTGTCCGACTGAAACCTGATGAACCCCCGAGTTGTCAACTGGGGCCAAGCCAGGAGGGCATTGAGAACTGCTCTCAATTCCAGAATGTTTATTGGCAGGAGACTCTCCTCCTGACTCCATTGTCCCTGAGCCTTCAGAGAATTCCAGACGGCACCCCAACCTAGAAGGCTGGCGTCTGTTGTTACAATTGTCCAGTCTGGTCTGCTGAATGGCATCCCCCTGGACAGATGTGGCCGAGAAAGCCACCATAGAAGAGAATTTCTGGTCTCTTGATCCAGATTCAGAGAAGGGGATAAGTCTGAGTAATCCCCATTCCACTGACTTAGCATGCACAGTTGCAGTGGTCTGAGGTGTAAGCGTGCAAAGGGTACTATGTCCATTGCCGCTACCATTAAGCCGATTACCTCCATGCATTGAGCCACTGACGGGTGTTGAATGGAATGAAGGGTGCGGCAAGCACTTTGAAGTCTTGTTAGCCTGTCCTCTGTCAGGTAAATCTTCATTTCTACAGAATCTATAAGAGTCCCCAGGAAGGGAACTCTTGTGAGTGGAACGAGTGAACTTTTCTTTTCGTTCACCTTCCATCCATGTGACCTTAGAAATGCCAGCACTAACTTTGTATGAGACTTGGCAGTTTGAAAGCTTGAAGCTTGTATCAGAATGTCGTCTAGGTATGGAGCTACCGAGATTCCCCGCGGTCTTAGTACCGCCAGAAGAGCACCCAGAACCTTTGTGAAGATTCTTGGAGCTGTAGCCAATCCGAATGGAAGAGCCACAAACTGGTAATGCCTGTCTAGGAAGGCAAACCTTAGGTACCGATAATGATCTTTGTGAATCGGTATGTGAAGGTAAGCATCTTTTAAATCTACAGTGGTCATGTATTGACCCTCTTGGATCATAGGTAAAATTGTCCGAATAGTCTCCATCTTGAACGATGGAACTCTTAGGAATTTGTTTAGGATCTTTAAGTCCAGGATTGGTCTGAAAGTTCCCTCTTTTTTGGGAACCACAAACAGATTTGAGTAAAACCCCTGTCCCTGTTCCGATCGTGGAACTGGATGGATTACTCCCATTAACAAGAGCTCTTGTACGCAGCGTAGAAACGCCTCTTTCTTTGTCTGGATTGTTGACAATCTTGACAGATGAAATCTCTCTCTTGGAGGAGAGTATTTGAAGTCCAGAAGGTATCCCTGAGATATTATCTCTAGCGCCCAGGGATCCTGAACATCTCTTGCCCAAGCCTGGGCGAAGAGAGAAAGTCTGCCCCCCACTAGATCCGATCCCGGATCGGGGGCCCTCAATTCATGCTGTTTTAGGGGCAGCAGCAGGTTTCCTAGTCTGCTTGCCCTTGTTCCAGGACTGGTTAGGTTTCCAGCCTTGTCTGTAGCGAGCAACAGCTCCTTCCTGTTCTGGTGCAGAGGAAGTTGATGCTGCTCCTGCTTTGAAATTACGAAAGGAAC
Organism: Bombina bombina; assembly: GCF_027579735.1. Taxonomy (NCBI): domain Eukaryota; kingdom Metazoa; phylum Chordata; class Amphibia; order Anura; family Bombinatoridae; genus Bombina; species Bombina bombina. Next base: position 1,382,487,779 of record NC_069500.1, read on the forward strand.
GAAAATTAGACTGTCTAGTCTTGGCTTTGGCTTTGTCCTGAGGCAGGGCATGGCCTTTACCTCCTGTAATGTCAGCGATAATCTCTTTCAACCCGGGCCCGAATAAGGTCTGCCCTTTGAAAGGTATATTAAGCAATTTAGACTTAGAAGTAACATCAGCTGACCAGGATTTTAGCCGCAGCGCCCTGCGTGCCTGAATGGCGAATCCTGAATTCTTCGCCGTAAGTTTAGTAAGATGTACTACGGCCTCCGAAATGAATGAATTAGCTAGTTTAAGGACTCTAAGCCTGTCCGTAATGTCGTCCAGAGTAGCTGAACCAATGTTCTCTTCCAGAGACTCAATCCAGAATGCCGCTGCAGCCGTGATCGGCGCAATGCATGCAAGGGGTTGCAATATAAAACCTTGTTGAACAAACATTTTCTTAAGGTAACCCTCTAACTTTTTATCCATTGGATCTGAAAAAGCACAGCTATCCTCCACCGGGATAGTGGTACGCTTAGCTAAGGTAGAAACTGCTCCCTCCACCTTAGGGACCGTTTGCCATAAGTACCTTGTGGTGGCGTCTATTGGAAACATTTTTCTAAATATCGGAGAGGGTGAGAACGGCACACCGGGTCTATCCCACTCCTTAGTAACAATTTCCTAAAGTCTCTTAGGTATAGGAAAAACCTCAGTACTCGTCGGTACCGCAAAATATTTATCCAACCTACACATTTTCTCTGGTATTGCAACTGTGTTACAATCATTCAGAGCCGCTAACACCTCCCCTAGTAATACACGGAGGTTTTCCAGTTTAAATTTAAAATTTGAAATATCTGAATCCAGTCTGTTTGGGTCAGAACCGTCACCCACAGAATGAAGTTCTCCGTCCTCATGTTCTGCCACCTGTGACGCAGTGTCTGACATGGCCCTAATATTATCAGCGCACTCTGTTCTCACCCCAGAGTGATCACGCTTACCTCTTAGTTCTGGTAATTTAGCCAAAACCTCAGTCATAACAGTAGCCATATCCTGTAATGTGATTTGTAATGGCCGCCCAGATGTACTCGGCGCTACAATATCACGCACCTCCCTCTGAGCGGGAGATGTAGGTACTGACACGTGAGGCGAGTTAGTCGGCATAACTCTCCCCTCGTTGTTTGGTGAAATTTGTTCAATTTGTACAGATTGACTTTTATTTAAAGTAGCATCAATACAGTTAGTACATAAATTTCTATTGGGCTCCACTTTGGCATTGCAACAAATGACACAGGTATCATCCTCTGAATCAGACATGTTTAACACACTAGCAAATAAACTTGCAACTTGGAAATACAATTCAATTAGAATAATATTAAAACGTACTGTGCCTTTAAGAAGCACAGAAGATCTATGACAGTTGAAAATTAATAAATTGAAACAGTTATAGCCTCAATCCTTGTAAACAACACAACTTTAGCAAAGGTTTAATCCCATTAGCAAGGATAACAAATTCTGAAAGCAGGAAACAAATTACAGAATAAACGTTTTTTATCTCAGTCAAACTATAATTCTCACAGCTCTGCTGAGAGAAATTACCTCCCTCAAAATAAGTTTTGAAGACCCCTGAGCTCTGTAGAGATGAATCATGCAGGGAATACAATGAGTTGCTGACTGAAATATTTGATGCATAGTAAAAGCGCCAAAAAACGGCCCCTCCCCCTCACACACAGCAGTGAGGGAGAACAGAAACTGTCAGAAAAAAACAGATTAAGCAACTGCCAAGTGGAAAAATAGTGCCCAAACATTTATTCACACAGTACCTCAGCAAATGAAAACGATTTTACATTCCAGCAAAAACGTTAAACATAATCTCTAGTTATTAAACAGCTTTATGTATTTCTTACAGTGTAATTCTAGTGAAGTACCATTCCCCAGAATACTGAAGTGTAAAGTATACATACATGACATTATATCGGTATGGCAGGATTTTCTCATCAATTCCATTGTCAGAAAATAAAAACTGCTACATACCTCTATGCAGATTCATCTGCCCGCTGTCCCCTGATCTGAAGTTTACCTCACTCCTCAGATGGCCGAGAACAGCAATATGATCTTAACTACTCCGGCTAAAATCATAGCAAAACTCTGGTAGATTCTTCTTCAAACTCTGCCAGAGAGGTAATAACACACTCCGGTGCTATTTTAAAATAACAAACTTTTGATTGAAGATATAAAACTAAGTATAATCACCATAGTCCTCTCACACATCCTATCTAGTCGTTGGGTGCAAGAGAATGACTGGGAGTGACGTAGAGGGGAGGAGCTATATGCAGCTCTGCTGGGTGAATCCTCTTGCACTTCCTGTTGGGGAGGAGTAATATTCCAGAAGTAATGATGACCCGTGGACTGATCACACTTAACAGAAGAAATTGTACGTTCCGTAATAGCCATGAGCCCCAACATTTCTACACATAAGCAGACAGAATCACATAACAAACATGATTAAAGTCCCAAGCTGCTCAATAACCATAAAGATAAGAGTCCCACTGAGACCCTGTCTTCTATCATTTACATTACACTCCCACAATGAAATTAAAATGAAATGATCTTACCCGAATCTTTGCCGTGGAACAGTAACACGGTCCTTCAAGTTTGACAGATAGTAGAGTTGTTTCCGACATTTACTTGAGATAAGAAACCAGACAGTGAAACTCGTCGAACGCTGATTGCTTGTGGAGCTGTTAATTTAAGTCAGGATGGATTTGCAGAAAGACTCTCCCTGCATCTCTGGACTCTAACTTTCATCAATTCTCTCACTTAGAGGCTGACAGGACTACTTAAAACTCCAGTCCCATCTCGAAGAGTACTACCCTCCATAAGAGACTACTCCGTAATCTTCCGACACAACCTCCTGTGGCGTAAGGCAAAGAATGACTGGGGGATGAGGGAAAGGGCGAGGTATTTAAACCTTTGGCTGGGGTGTCTTTGCCTCCTCCTGGAGGCCAGGTTCTGTATTCCCAAAAGTAATGAATGCAGCTGTGGATTATCCCCATTTTAAGAAGGAAAACTGGGGAATGGGTAATAAAGGGATTATCTATCTTTTTAAACAATAACATTTTTGGTGTTTACTGTCCTTTAACTCTGAAATCAGCACAGTCTAAGCTGTTAAAGAATAAACGTACTAGTCCATCTCAAAGTTTGCAAATGAAAAGTTCTAAATCCAAGAAAAAAATACTATGAGTCAGATCTTAGCCCAAACTTTAATAAGGCATGAATTTACACCAGTAAGCTGCAATTGGCCATTTTACACAGACATAATACAATTTTCAAAAGTATAACTATCAACGTTTACAATTTTGTTTTTGCCACGTAGACATTGCAACTCCGTCTGGACTGAGGTGATATTAGAAGACCAATCAATATTCTAGAAGACCAATCAATATTCTAGAAGACCAATCAATATTCTAGAAGACCAATCAATATTCTAGAAGATAGATCAGAGTAAAAATGCATCACAAAAAAAAATTGGTTATGGGTTGTGGTTAATTAAGTTAGCGTGTGAAAGAAATTCACATGAAAGACTTAATAAATGTGACATTACAGCTTCGAGAAGCATTTACCCTTTTTTAAAATTGAAATTAAACCTCTTGATAAATGGGTACCCTTCAACCACATGGGATTATCAGTCAGCTATTTAATATGAAGATTTCATAGTCATTGTCAACAGTTATAAGAATATTTCATAGTAATGGCCACAGAAAAATATAAGCCCACACACCCAGCATAAGTGGTACAAAGCTTCTATTGATACAATTACTGTTCAGCCTCTATTTAATTATTAACAGATATTTCATAATAATATAGCAGAGAATATGTAACACGTGGATGACTTATTCAGAATTCATTGTGGCTAAAATGATTTTGTTTGCTAAAGTGTGTTTATACTTATAATCCAGTTTCTATTTGTATTTTTTAATATTAAAATGACAATATTCTGTAAAATGTGTATTTTTTTTTATTGAAACCACAACTCCTTGCTGTCAAGAACATGCCCAATTAAATGGGCTGATCCTGCAGGAACAGCAGACATGCTCATCTTCTCCTTCCACAAAGTCACAACATTGGTACTGACAATTTCATTATGGATGGTGGTTTCAATCAGGAAAACCCTCTAATTCAACTGAAATAATGAACCTAAAAGGAGCAACATCAATTATATTAAATATTATGCAGTTAATATAACGAGTCATTTCTAACAAACAAAGGGAAACAAATTACAGTCCAATGCCCCTTTAAGGTGGTTTATGTTACCAGAAATGTAGCAGGCAACAACCAGCCTGACAAAAAGTGTTTAAAGTGCTTAGTTTGAAAGCTGTATTATCCAATCAGATATTTAGAATCTTATTTTAAACAGAAAAATTGTTAGCTCCCCCCACGCATGACTATATTTCAAGTAGATATAAATGCTGAAATGACTACATCTCATATTGAATCCTTCCTTAGCATGTAAGTTAGAGAGTTGGCACATTTATCTTGAGGATTTTGGTATCAGGTTTGGGTAAAAGAAAAAATGTAACTTTATTTATTTTTTCTAAATTCAGATAACCATGGTGAATTTATCTGTTAATAAAGATGACTTACAAACACATGTAATGCATTTTCTTTAGAACCTTATAGAACATCTGTTGCTCTTTTACCAGTGGCACAAAATAAGCAAAGGATTCTGGGTAGACTCATGCAAAGCAGATCTTTCACATATGAGGTCCCATATTCTAAAGTAGCAGATTATAAGCCACCATTTTTTTTTTAGGTACAATAAATATAATCATAATTTTGTGACTGTGAACAGCTATTTAGACTGTAACCAGAAGTCAGACAAATTTATAGGAAGACATGTAGGCTGCATCTGGGACCAGAACTGCCTAAAAACTGTAGCTTTGCAACTTATTTAATTGCAGAACATAATAGGAATATAGTTAAGTGACAACTTGTAAGTCACATACGGTGGCAAGAAATACCATTTACTAGAATCACAACAAAAGCACGGGAGAAGCGCACTTGGTTAAATAGGCTATGAAGAAAGGAAAGCATTTGGGTACACGTTACACATGTACATAATTCTACTTCGGTTGCCCTGGATTAAGATAGCACATTATAAGGGAGACCCACATGGCAAAAGAAAATGTATTCTGTTCCTCTGGATTGCTGCACATAGCACAGCTATAGCAGAGCATAGCAGCATTAGGAGCTGTTAGCTCCCACGGTGTCCCGCTAAATAAATAGATATTATTTTGTAGAAATTAGCAGCAAAGGCCATTAAGCTTGGCATCCTTGAAGTACTGAATAAGCTTGGCGTACTTGCACTGGCATTCCCAACTGAAGACTTTCATTGCTGTAGGATCTACAGGTGGACTCTAATCACATCCCGAGTAGCCATTGGTCGATTACAATTCACACACACAATGCAGAGCAGCTTTTGTTTCTCAGCTAAGCAAGGACGGCACATGAGGTGACCGCATGTAAGTTGATATATGGGCTCGGTTTTGCAGTAAGCAGAAAATGTCCTCAGACAGGAAGCACATCCTTGAATGGGGATGATTCTATTGTGCTCTAAAAAAAAAAAATACATTAAAAAATGTTATGTATCATTTCATTATACAGGAATCCAATGCACACAACTAAATAATTCATAACCAATAAGTGTGCAAACCATTATTAACAAAATCACAAATCCAAGTAAATAAAATATGAAAAAAATTTAGAATATTGAACATTAAGTTTTCTAGGCACCTAAATTAGTCCTGTGTACAGCAGATCTATCAATCATCTGCCTTTTCTTCCCCAAATCAATATTGCAACCAACTAGTAATTTGAATACAAATAAATAAAACAATTGAACCTATTAAAGTGCTGGGTAACCCCCTTCTCCTAGGAATGTCTTACCAAATAGACTAATTATAAGCATATGTTACAAATTTATATATTGTATAATGCATTATAATATTTAAAATTGAGGTATATATAAAGTTAATTGTTTTTGCAACACTAAACCCTTTACAGCAGAAATGTGTTAGAAACATGGCAAAATATTTTTTTTCTGTCAAGTGCTGTAACAACTTTTTTATTTTAGTTATTTTTTTCATGTTAGAGTGACAGTGCATGACATTATAGGGATAGGAAAGTCAATAATAAATTTGTATACGTCATGTCATTCTAAGACACTTATTTTCAAATGAACTTTGTTCCCTTGGCATCTGTTGTTGAAACAGAATATAAACATATCCTACACTACTGAGTGCTAGCTGGTGATTGGTGGCAGCACACATTTATCTTTTGTGATTGCCACACTAGATGTGTTCATCTAGCTCTCAGTAGTACATTACGACTCCTTCAGCAAATGATTCCAAGAGAATGAAGACAATTTGATAATAGAAATGGGTAAGCAGTTTTTTACAGTTTCTTCTTCTAAAAATATCTGCCCATTATCTGTAGATTAAAGTTATAGCTAAATAAAGCAAACAAACAAAAAAAGAACCAGCTAGAAAGGAGGGATAAAGAATTCACTGAATGAGTGTTCATAGGTAGTAAAACATAATTTATGCTTACCTGATAAATTCCTTTCTTCTGTTGTGTGATCAGTCCACGGGTCATCATTACTTCTGGGATATAACTCCTCCCCAACAGGAAATGCAAGAGGATTCACCCAGCAGAGCTGCATATAGCTCCTCCCCTCTACGTCAGTCCCAGTCATTCGACCAAGAATCAACGAGAAAGGAGTAACCAAGGGTGAAGTGGTGACTGGAGTATAATTTAAAAGATATTTACCTGCCTTAAAACAGGGCGGGCCGTGGACTGATCACACAACAGAAGAAAGGAATTTATCAGGTAAGCATAAATTATGTTTTCTTCTGTTATGTGTGATCAGTCCACGGGTCATCATTACTTCTGGGATACCAATACCAAAGCAAAAGTACACGGATGACGGGAGGGATAGGCAGGCTCATTATACAGAAGGAACCACTGCCTGAAGAACCTTTCTCCCAAAAATAGCCTCCGAAGAAGCAAAAGTGTCAAATTTGTAAAATTTGGAAAAAGTATGAAGCGAAGACCAAGTTGCAGCCTTGCAAATCTGTTCAACAGAGGCCTCATTCTTAAAGGCCCAAGTGGAAGCCACAGCTCTAGTGGAGTGAGCTGTAATTCTTTCAGGAGGCTGCTGTCCAGCAGTCTCATAGGCTAAACGTATTATGCTACGAAGCCAAAAAGAGAGAGAGGTAGCAGAAGCTTTTTGACCTCTCCTCTGTCCAGAATAAACGACAAACAGGGAAGAAGTTTGGCGAAAATCTTTAGTTGCCTGCAAGTAGAACTTGAGGGCACGAACTACATCCAGATTGTGTAGAAGACGTTCCTTCTTTGAAGAAGGATTTGGACACAAGGATGGAACAACAATCTCTTGATTGATATTCCTGTTAGTGACTACCTTAGGTAAGAACCCAGGTTTAGTACGCAGAACTACCTTGTCTGAGTGAAAAATCAGATAAGGAGAATCACAATGTAAGGCTGATAACTCAGAGACTCTTCGAGCCGAGGCAATAGCCATTAAAAACAGAACTTTCCAAGATAACAATTTTATATCAATGGAATGAAGGGGTTCAAACGGAACACCCTGTAAAACGTTAAGAACTAAGTTTAAACTCCATGGCGGAGCAACAGCTTTAAACACAGGCTTGATCCTAGCTAAAGCCTGACAAAAGGCCTGGACGTCTGGATTTTCTGACAGACGCCTGTGAAACAAGATGGACAGAGCTGAAATCTGTCCCTTTAATGAACTAGCTGATAAACCCTTTTCTAAACCTTCTTGTAGAAAGGACAATATCCTAGGGATCCTAACCTTACTCCAGGAGTAACCCTTGGATTCGCACCAGTATAGGTATTTACGCCATATTTTATGGTAAATCCTTCTGGTAACAGGCTTCCTAGCCTGTATCAGGGTATCAATAACCGACTCAGAAAAACCACGTTTTGATAAAATCAAGCGTTCAATTTCCAAGCAGTCAGCTTCAGAGAAGTTAGATTTTGATGTTTGAATGGACCCTGTATCAGAAGGTCCTGTCTTAGAGGTAGAGACCAAGGCGGACAGGATGACATGTCCACTAGATCCGCATACCAAGTCCTGCGTGGCCATGCAGGCGCTATTAGAATCACTGATGCTCTCTCCTGTTTGATTTTGGCAATCAATCGAGGAAGCAGCGGGAAGGGTGGAAACACATAAGCCATCCCGAAGTTCCAAGGTGCTGTCAAAGCATCTATCAGAACCGCTCCCGGATCCCTGGATCTGGACCCGTAGTGAGGAAGTTTGGCGTTCTGGCGAGACGCCATGAGATCTATCTCTGGTTTGCCCCAACGTCGAAGTATTTGGGCAAAGACCTCCGGATGAAGTTCCCACTCCCCCGGATGAAAAGTCTGGCGACTCAAGAAATCCGCCTCCCAGTTCTCCACTCCCGGGATGTGGATTGCTGACAGGTGGCAAGAGTGAGACTCTGCCCAGCGAATTATCTTTGATACTTCCATCATTGCTAGGGAGCTTCTTGTCCCTCCCTGATGGTTGATGTAAGCTACAGTCGTGATGTTGTCCGACTGAAACCTGATGAACCCCCGAGTTGTTAATTGGGGCCAAGCCAGAAGGGCATTGAGAACTGCTCTCAATTCCAGAATGTTTATTGGAAGGAGACTCTCCTCCTGATTCCATAGTCCCTGAGCCTTCAGAGAATTCCAGACAGCGCCCCAACCTAGTAGGCTGGCGTCTGTTGTTACAATTGTCCAGTCTGGCCTGCTGAATGGCATCCCCCTGGACAGGTGTGGCCGATAAAGCCACCATAGAAGAGAATTTCTGGTCTCTTGATTCAGATTCAGAGTAGGGGACAAATCTGAGTAATCCCCATTCCACTGACTTAGCATGCACAATTGCAGCGGTCTGAGGTGTAGGCGTGCAAAAGGTACTATGTCCATTGCCGCTACCATTAAGCCGATCACCTCCATGCATTGAGCTACTGACGGGTGTTGAATGGAATGAAGGACACGGCATGCATTTTGAAGCTTTGTTAACCTGTCTTCTGTCAGGTAAATCTTCATTTCTACAGAATCTATAAGAGTCCCCAAGAATGGAACTCTTGTGAGAGGAAAAAGAGAACTCTTCTTTTCGTTCACTTTCCATCCATGCGACCTTAGAAATGCCAGAACTAACTCTGTATGAGACTTGGCAGTTTGAAAGCTTGAAGCTTGTATTAGAATGTCGTCTAGGTACGGAGCTACCGAAATCCCTCGCGGTCTTAGTACCGCCAGAAGGGCACCCAGAACCTTTGTGAAGATTCTTGGAGCCGTAGCCAATCCGAATGGAAGAGCTACAAACTGGTAGTGCCTGTCTAGGAAGGCAAACCGTAGATACCGGTGATGATCTTTGTGAATCGGTATGTGAAGGTAAGCATCTTTTAAATCCACTGTGGTCATGTACTGACCCTTTTGGATCATGGGTAAGATTGTCCGAATAGTTTCCATTTTGAACGATGGAACTCTTAGGAATTTGTTTAGAATCTTTAAATCTAAGATTGGCCTGAAAGTTCCCTCTTTTTTGGGAACCACAAACAGGTTTGAGTAGAACCCTTGTCCTTGTTCCGACCGCGGAACCGGATGGATCACTCCCATTAATAACAGATCTTGTACACAGCGTAGAAACGCTTCTTTCTTTATCTGGTTTGTTGACAACCTTGACAGATGAAATCTCCCTCTTGGGGGAGATAATTTGAAGTCTAGAAGGTATCCCTGAGATATGATCTCTAGCGCCCAGGGATCCTGAACATCTCTTGCCCAGGCCTGGGCGAAGAGAGAAAGTCTGCCCCCCACTAGATCCGGTCCCGGATCGGGGGCTCTCGGTTCATGCTGTCTTTGGGGCAGCAGCAGGTTTCCTGGCCTGCTTGCCCTTGTTCCAGGACTGGTTAGGCTTCCAGCCTTGCCTGTAACGAGCAACAGCTCCCTCCTGTTTTGGTGCAGTGGAGGTTGATGCTGCTCCTGTTTTGAAATTCCGAAAGGGACGAAAATTAGACTGTCTAGCCTTAGCTTTGGCTTTGTCTTGAGGTAGGGCGTGGCCCTTACCTCCTGTAATGTCAGCGATAATTTCTTTCAAACCGGGCCCAAATAAAGACTGCCCCTTGAAAGGTATATTAAGTAATTTGGACTTAGAAGTAACATCAGCTGACCAGGATTTTAGCCACAGCGCCCTACGTGCCTGGATGGCGAATCCTGAGTTCTTAGCCGTAAGTTTGGTTAAATGTACTACGGCCTCCGAAATGAATGAATTAGCTAGTTTAAGGACTCTAAGCCTGTCCGTAATGTCGTCTAGCGTAGATGAACTAAGGTTCTCTTCCAGAGACTCAATCCAAAATGCTGCCGCAGCCGTAATCGGCGCGATACATGCAAGGGGTTGCAATATAAAACCTTGTTGAACAAACATTTTCTTAAGGTAACCCTCTAATTTTTTATCCATTGGATCTGAAAAAGCACAGCTATCCTCCACCGGGATAGTGGTACGCTTAGCTAAAGTAGAAACTGCTCCCTCCACCTTAGGGACCGTTTGCCATAAGTCCCGAGTGGTGGCGTCTATTGGAAACATCTTTCTAAATATTGGAGGGGGTGAGAACGGCACACCGGGTCTATCCCACTCCTTAGTAACAATTTCAGTTAGTCTCTTAGGTATAGGAAAAACGTCAGTACTCGCCGGTACCGCAAAGTATTTATCCAACCTACACAGTTTCTCTGGTATTGCAACGGTGTTACAATCATTGAGAGCTGCTAAAACCTCCCCTAGTAATACACGGAGGTTCTCCAATTTAAATTTAAAATTTGAAATATCTGAATCCAATCTGTTTGGATCAGAACCGTCACCCACAGAATGAAGCTCTCCGTCCTCATGCTCTGCAAGCTGTGACGCAGTATCAGACATGGCCCTAGTATTGTCAGCGCACTCTGTTCTCACCCCAGAGTGATCACGCTTGCCTCTTAGTTCTGGTAATTTAGACAAAACTTCAGTCATAACAGTAGCCATATCTTGTAATGTTATCTGTAATGGCCGCCCAGATGTACAAGGCGCCATAATATCACGCACCTCCCGGGCGGGAGATGCAGGTACTGCCGCGTGAGGCGAGTTAGTCGGCATAACTCTCCCCTCGCTGTTTGGTGAAATTTGTTCAAATTGTACAGATTGACTTTTATTTAAAGTAGCATCAATACAGTTAGTACATAAATTTCTATTGGGCTCCACCTTGGCATTGGAACAAATGACACAGATATCTTCCTCTGAGTCAGACATGTTTAACACACTAGCAATAAACTTGCAACTTGGTTATAATCTTTTTTAGCAAAAACGTACTGTGCCTCAAAGAGGTACTAAACGATTAAATGACAGTTGAAATAATGAACTGAAAAAACAGTTATAGCATCAAACTTTAAAACAACACAACTTTTAGCAAAGGTTTGTTCCCATAGTAAAATAACAATAATTAAATTTGACATAAAAATTACAGAGCAACGTTCTTATTCACAGTCAATATAAAATTCTCACAGCTCTGCTGAGAGAATCTACCTCCCTCTAAAGAAGTTTGAAGACCCCTGAGATCTGTCGGAGATGAACCGGATCATGCAGGAAATATAAGAGTAACTGACTGGAAATTTTTGATGCGTAGCAAAGAGCGCCAAAAACGGCCCCTCCCTCACACACAGCAGTGAAGAGAAACGAAACTGTCACAATTAAAACCAAACAACTGCCAAGTGGAAAATAATGCCCAAATATTTATTCACTCAGTACCTCAGAAATGTAAACGATTCTACATTCCAGCAAAAACGTTTAACATGATAAATACTTATTAAAAGGATTAGTGACTTTTAACAGAGTAGTTCCGGTGAAATACCATCCCCAGAATACTGAAGTGTATACATACATGTCATTATAACGGTATGGCAGGATTTTCTCATCAATTCCATTCAGAAAATAAAAACTGCTACATACCTCAATGCAGATTCATCTGCCCGCTGTCCCCTGATCTGAAGCTTTTACCTCCCTCAGATGGCCGAGAACAGCAATATGATCTTAACTACTCCGGTTAAAATCATAGTAAAAAAACTCTGGTAGATTCTTCCTCAAACTCTGCCAGAGAAGTAATAACACGCTCCGGTGCTATTGTAAAACAACAAACTTTTGATTGAAGTCATAAAAACTAAGTATAATCACCATAGTCCTCTCACACATCCTATCTAGTCGTTGGGTGCAAGAGAATGACTGGGACTGACGTAGAGGGGAGGAGCTATATGCAGCTCTGCTGGGTGAATCCTCTTGCATTTCCTGTTGGGGAGGAGTTATATCCCAGAAGTAATGATGACCCGTGGACTGATCACACATAACAGAAGAAAGAACAGTTTTTAGTGGCAGTTCCAATTACCACAGTTTTTCAACACATTGCTAAGTTTCTATAAAAATGAGTAGCCAAATTAAGTCACACAAAGGAACTGATCATACCAATAACCTGACAATAAGGTATAAAAAAACAAACAAAACCTGACAGAATAATCTTCATCGGATACTAAGACAATACTTACCTAATGGAACAATAACCATCTTTGAACCTGAGGGCTCTCCTTATAGCTCATACGTCAAAACTACAGATGACTTTAACCATCTGAATGTATCCAATGTATCTTATTGATAAAGAGAAAGTGTTAAATGTGCACACAGAGGCAACCTGGTTTCCCACACACACACTGTGTAAGTCTACAAATGTTTAGACCAGCAAGAGAGTCTGACATGTAAATACATCCAGATTGCCCATAACCAGTTCAATTTTCTGTAGCAGGATTAACAATTTCCAGTATATATGTCTGGAGGCTGGACGGATTTCTCAGTAAATTAATGTATATAATGTAAGTGAAGGCACAGAGGCCTTCAGCACAACAGAAAGTTAAAAAAAAACAACAACAACAAAAAACTAATGAGCAGAGGACAGGCCGGCTGACATTTAGTGGATAGAGCAAGCCATGAACGCCAAGTGAAGTCAACAAGGAACAACTGCTTTTTTAACAGCATTGGAGAGATGACGCAGCATAGCGGTGGGGAGCAGCACATTCAGAGTAACGTTGAACACCGGAGGGCAAAGTCCACTAACGATCAGACTAAAAGGAGACTGCAAATTTGAGCTGTAGAAAAGAACTGGCCCAGCATCAGCTCCCACATTACCTATGGGCTGTGGCAATAAACCGGCCTTGACAACATCGGAAGACATCACACCCCTCCAAATAACCCCTGGAGTCAACAACAAGGCAGTGTGAGCAAAGCTGCAGGGAGTTGGTGAACCATTTACACCACAGAGGAGGGAAGACTGTTACATTGGGTCACACGGTGTTATACTGTGCTATATTATCACTTTCTGTGCCGCGTACTAGGATAATAGGGTTTAAACGCTTGTCTATATTCCACCGAGGATTGATTAAAAAAAGAACTACCATTCGAATATGAGCAATGGATGCTTCAAAAGTTTCACCTAAGGATTTGCCGTTTAACTTTAGTTGCTCAAATACCATCTTATAGGCAACAGTCTGCATATTGATACCGTAGCGGACTCCAACATTATACTGGAGTGTGCAGGACTATCAATACTCTTGTTTAGTTCAGGTCCTTTAATAATATCTATTATACCTTCAGAGTATTTGATGCTAATATCTGTATGCAAATATGCTCTATCATTATTATTATTTTTTAATATGATAGGGATAACTTTAGTCCTTGTCACTCTGGGTATGCCTAGATAACTATAATGATTACATGTTATTTCTTTCATTTATTTATAGAAGTATATTTCTATTCTGACTGTATAATTTAACTGTTCAGGGTATTGTTTAGATATTCCTCTCTTCTAGTCTATAACCTTCCTTTATTTTTCTCAAGTACAGTGCTTTAGTACTATACTACTTTTAGATGTTTCTCCAATTGGTTTGGGACCAGTATATAGCTAGGTTATACATTTTATATAGTAGGTCCTAGATACTTCTCTACACACATCCTTGTTATTTCCAGTATGGCTACCACTTCAGTCACTGCGACTCATGAAAGACGTAAAGCCCTGCTGGAAGCAACTCTACAAAGTCATTGCAACATAGTAATAACACAAGATGTTTAGGGAAACATTTCTCAAATGAGGAAAGATTGAGATACAAAGAAACAATTTATGGTGGGATATTGAATTTCTAGAACTGTATATAAAGAAATCTAAAGTCTCAAGGGGACTAAGAATGAAAAATTTCCCCTCATTTGCTGTTAATAAATATTCCAAAATCCATGGAAGAGTGGAACCAAACAGTCTAAATGTTCCACTATTCTCACAAATCAATTGGTTAGACATAAAAAGAAAGAAAGAGATGAAATCCTTACTGAAATAGGCAAATTGTATAGCCTTTTGAAACCTTTAAGGAATCAAACAAAATAGAAGGATTATAACAAACAACTAGAAGATACAATCAATAAACTAGATAAAGATATCTCAGAGAAAAAGGGCAACACGTACAATAATAGAGAAACAAAAGACTATACATTAAATATAGTATACTCCTGGCAGAGCACAATAAAATCTAATACAGAAGGGAGAAATAAATCGCATAAGAACAGAAAAGGCATAATAAAAAATTCTACATATAACAAAAAAGAGTAACCTTTTCCATAAAAGATTCAGAAACAGTGGATCTTACTAACACAACTGTTAATGAATCTAGGTCTAGTGAGGATGATCCTGTAGAAGGTACAAGTAAATCCCCTAGGCATGAGAAATTAAGTAATTTGGTGAAATCCCCCAAACAGCCAGTACTATAGAATTAAGTCTATACATAATTTGTCTAACTACACACTCACAGGGGCACAGCAAATTGGATTCAATAAAGGTTAAGGTTTTGCACCTTTTTTAACACAATAATTGATGTAAGTACATTTGTGTGTAAATTGGTTTTGAAGAAACATTTCTAAACTTATCACCTGAATATAATGAACACAATTCACAAGAAGAACACAGATATAATACAGATGTAGGCCTCAGATTTGGAGACCTACTTAGGGGTGGAGTTATCATACCATGGGCGGACATGATTCGCTATAGGATCATGTCCGCCCCGCATTGCTAAATGCCGACAGCATACGCTGTCAGCATTTAACATTGCACAAGTAGTTGTGAACTGCTTGTGCAATATCGCCCCCTGAAGATTTGGGGCCAATCGGCCGATAGCAAAAGATTATTAATCAACACGATCGTATACAATCAGGCGGATTGCTAATTGAACTAGAAAACACTTCAATAAGATATAATGAACACAGGTTAATAGACTGATCACACATCAAAACACATTTTTATCCTGTACAAAGTATAGGCAATTTGATCGACACCTTTCAAAATAAAGTAGAAAGAGACTTAACTGATTTGGCTACTAAAACTAAGAATAATCCCAAATTAGGGGACAATTTAAGCACAGCACAAAGCCTTAACAGAACTTAAAAGCAATGAACAAATTTGGATCACTCCAGCAGACAAGGAGGGAGCTATTGTAGTACTCCACACCAGTGATTACTTACAAGAAGCACATAGACAATTGAATAATACAGAATTATACACTAAATTGACAGGAGACCCTACACGTCGTAAAAAGGAAATGATAAATGTATTAGACACGACAATAGAGAAAGGCCATATGACTGTGGAATTAACGTCCTACTTAATAGAAGAAAATCCAAAAAGTACCTACTTTTAAAATAGCACCTAAAAATACCCAAAACTTTACAGAATCCACCAGGAAGGTCAATTGGAACATGGATTCATTATTGAAAAATTAGGTGAATGGTTGGATCACATCTTACAACCATCAGTCACTGCCCTACCTGGTTTTAATAGAGACAGTACCTCTATGATCCAACAGCTTACAAAAATTAAGTGGAGGAAAGAATATCAATTGGGCAACCATAATATTTGGTTATTGGCTTTAAAGCAGATGCTCACTAAATATACATGGTATACATGTGAGCTTCTCACTTTTTTGGTACAAATTACAGAGTTTTTGTTAACACACAATGTCTTTACTTTTGCAGGGGAAATTTTCCTATAAAAGAAAGGGATAGCAATTCAGGCAAAATGTGCCCCCTCATATGCAAATATATTTATGGTGTATTTTGAGATGTTATATAGATTTTCTAATGCTCCACCTTTTTCATTTAATAACATAATATATGGCAGACACATTGATGATTTAATTATCATCTGGAAAGACAGACAATCTTAATCTGGAACAGTTTATGATGTATCCGAGTGAAAATGAAGCTAATCTCAAATTTACTCTCAATTTTAGTAAATTTGAGATAACTCTTCTGGACTTAGATATATCAATAGATAGCAATGATCTTTCTATAATTACTAAGGTACACAAGAAAGAAACAGCCAAAAATACTATTTTAAGAGGGGACTCATGCCATCCCAGACATACCATGAGGTATAACCGAGAGGCCAATTCATAAAATTGAACAGAAATTGTTCTAACAATGTGATCTACCTGGATCAATCAAAAATTCTTATTGAACAGCTGGCAATAAGGGGATATAAAAAGCATATGCTAAACAATATTAGGGACAAAGTGGCTAAAATACCTAGAGAAGAACTTATTAGATATAAGAATACAACGTAACTAAAATCTAAATCAAAATGCTACTTTGTCACTAGATATAGTAAGCAATAAAACAGTATTTGCAAGATTGTTAAGAAAAATATTTTATATGCAGACCCTAGATACAATAAAGTAATTGAGAATAGTATACAATGTGCAGTGAGAAGGGCCCCTACCATTGAGGAAAGAATAAAAAAAATATATCAAAGGGAAATAAACCTAACTGGTTAAGGGACATCAAGGGGTCGATTTATCAAGCTGCGGCGGATAGGGTGCACATACGCGCCCCTGACTGCCGCAGCTCGCCTCTGGCGGGCTTAATTCCGCTGCCGGAATTCAGCATTGAACACGAGCACTATTTTGCGTTCGCGTGCCCCTGTCCACGCACAGCCAATCACGTGCAGTCAGGAGCTGTCAATCTCCCCAGACGAGACCGGGGGAATTTAAATTCGCCACCTATGAAGTGGCGAAAGGTTAGGCAAGCAGCGGTCTGAACCTGCAGTTGTAGGCAGGCCAAGCCTGCCGAAAGGGTTTGATAAATCGAACCCCAAAGGTTCTTTCAAATGTAGACATAGACCATGTAAAAGCTGCACATATGTTTGTAAATCTAAAACATTTAGCTCTAGTTATACAGATTTAACACATACGGTCAACACACAAATTAACTGTAATACCAATCATGTAGTTTATTTGACAACAGCCAGACATTTTCATTCATCAACATGAACATGGTCTTAGTTACTTTATATTAATGGGAATAAAACATATTGAGAAAACCCCTTTAGGGGGTGACAGAGTCAAACAAATGTTTTGTAGAGAGGTATTTTGACGTGTCATTTTAAGGAAGTAATTTTGTACTTTTTTTGTTAAAAATTTGCAGCCTCATGTGACTCAAATATTGCAATCAAAAGGCAAAAAAAAGGATAAAAGATCCCCTCTAGGAGGCGCTGAATAAAACTTTAAAGTCTTAAATGGATATGCAGACTCTCAAAGGAATAGAATGTAAATGTATATACTGTATATATGTGCATAAAAAGAACCTATATCATAAGAAACATTATTTATGCTTACCTGATAAATTTATTTCTCTTGTAGTGTGTTCAGTCCACGGGTCATCCATTACTTATGGGATATATTCTCCTTCCCAACAGGAAGTTGCAAGAGGATCACCCAAGCAGAGCTGCTATATAGCTCCTCCCCTCACATGTCATATCCAGTCATTCGACCGAAACAAGACGAGAAAGGAGAAACTATAAAGTGCAGTGGTGACTGGAGTTATCATTTTAAAATTTAGAACCTGCCTTAAAAAGACAGGGCGGGCCGTGGACTGAACACACTACAAGAGAAATAAATTTATCAGGTAAGCATAAATGATGTTTTCTCTTGTTAAATGTGTTCAGTCCACGGGTCATCCATTACTTATGGGATACCAATACCAAAGCTAAGTACACGGATGATGGGAGGGACAAGGCAGGAACATTAAACAGAAGGAACCACTGCCTGTAGAACCTTTCTCCCAAAACCAGCCTCCGAAGAAGCGAAAGTGTAAAATTTGTAAAATTTGGAAAAAGTATGAAGTGAAGACCAGGTTGCAGCCTTGCAAATCTGTTCAACAGAGGCCTCATTCTTAAAGGCCCAGGTGGAAGCCACAGCTCTAGTGGAATGAGCTGTAATTCTTTCAGGAGGCTGCTGTCCAGCAGTCTCATAGGCTAAACGTATTATGCTACGAAGCCAAAAAGAGAGAGAGGTAGCCGAAGCCTTTTGACCTCTCCCCTGTCCAGAGTAAACGACAAACAGAGAAGAAGTTTGTCTAAAATCTTTAGTTGCCTGTAAGTAGAACTTCAGAGCACGGACCACGTCTAGATTATGCAAAAGACGTTCCTTCTTTGAAGAAGGATTAGGACATAATGATGGAACAACAATCTCTTGATTGATATTCCTGTTAGAAACAACCTTAGGTAAAAACCCAGGTTTAGTACGCAGTACTACCTTGTCTGAATGAAAGATCAGATAAGGAGAATCACAATGTAAGGCAGATAACTCAGAGACTCTTCGAGCCGAGGAAATAGCCATCAAAAACAAAACTTTCCAAGATAAAAGCTTAATATCAATGGAACGAAGGGGTTCAAACGGAACACCCTGAAGGACTTTAAGAACCAAGTTTAAGCTCCACGGAGGAGCAACAGCTTTAAACACAGGCTTAATTCTAGCCAAAGCCTGACAAAAAGCCTGGACGTCTGGATTCTCTGCCAGACGTTTGTGTAAAAGAATAGACAGAGCGGAAATCTGTCCCTTTAGCGAACTAGCGGATAAACCCTTTTCTAAACCCTCTTGTAGAAAAGCCAATATCCTAGGAATCCTAACCTTACTCCATGAGTAACTCTTGGATTCGCACCAATATAAATATTTACGCCATATCTTATGGTAAATTTTTCTGGTCACAGGTTTCCTAGCCTGTATTAATGTATCAATAACCGAATCCGAAAACCCACGCTTTGATAGAATCAAGCGTTCAATTTCTAGGCAGTCAGCCTCAGAGAAATTAGGTTTGGATGGTTGAAAGGACCCTGAATTAGAAGGTCCTGCCTCAGAGGTAGAGACCATGGTGGGCAGGACGACATGTCCACTAGGTCTGCATACCAGGTCCTGCGTGGCCACGCAGGCACTATCAGAATTACCGATGCCCTCTCCTGTTTGATCCTGGCAATCAGTCGAGGTAGCAACGGAAATGGTGGAAACACATAAGCTATGTTGAAAACCCAAGGGGCTGCTAATGCATCTACCAGCACCGCTCCCGGGTCCCTGGACCTGGATCCGTAACAAGGAAGATTCGCGTTCTGGCGAGATGCCATGAGATCCAGATCCGGTTTGCCCCAACGACGAATCAGTTGAGCAAATATCTCCGGGTGAAGTTCCCACTCTCCCGGATGAAAAGTCTGGCGACTTAGGAAATCCGCCTCCCAGTTCTCCACGCCTGGGATGTAAATCGCTGACAGGTGACAAGAGTGAGACTCTGCCCAGCGAATTATCTTCGAGACCTCCAACATTGCTAGGGAACTCCTGGTTCCCCCTTGATGATTGATGTAAGCCACAGTCGTGATATTGTCCGACTGAAATCTGATGAACCTCAGTTTTGCTAACTGAGGCCAAGCTAGAAGAGCATTGAATATTGCTCTTAATTCTAGAATGTTTATTGGAAGGAGTTTCTCCTCCTGAGTCCACGATCCCTGAGCCTTCAGGGAATTCCAGACTGCTCCCCAGCCTAGAAGGCTGGCAACCGTTGTTACAATCGTCCAATCTGGTCTGCGAAAGGTCATTCCTTTGGACAGATGAACCGGTGACAACCACCAGAGAAGAGAATCTCTGGTCTCCTGGTCCAGATTTAGCAAAGGGGACAGATCTGAGTAATCCCCGTTCCATTGACTGAGCATGCATAGTTGCAGCGGTCTGAGATGCAGGCGCGCAAATGGCACTATGTCCATTGCCGCGACCATTAAGCCGATTACCTCCATGCACTGAGCTACTGATGGGCTTGGAATGGAATGAAGGACACGGCAAGCATTGAGAATCTTTGATAACCTGGACTCCGTCAGGTAAATCTTCATCTCTACAGAATCTATAAGAGTCCCTAGAAAAGGAACCCTTGTGAGTGGTAACAGAACTATTTTCCACGTTCACTTTCCACCCATGCGACCTCAGAAATGCTAGAACTATCTCTGTATGAGACTTTGCATTCTGAAAACTTGACGCTTGTATCAGAATGTCGTCTAGGTACGGAGCCACCGCTATGCCTCGTGGTCTTAGTACCGCCAGAAGTGAGCCCAGAACCTTCGTAAAAATTCTCGGGGCTGTGGCTAACCCAAAGGGAAGAGCTACAAACTGGTAATGCCTGTCTAGAAAGGCAAATCTTAGGTACCGATAATGATCTTTGTGAATCGGTATGTGAAGGTAAGCATCCTTTAAGTCCACTGTGGTCATATATTGACCCTCTTGGATCATGGGTAGGATGGTTCGAATGGTTTCCATCTTGAACGATGGTACCCTTAGGAATTTGTTTAAGATCTTTAAGTCCAAGATTGGTCTGAAAGTTCCCTCTTTTTTGGGAACCACAAATAGATTTGAGTAAAATCCTTGTCCCTGTTCCGATCGCGGAACTGAGTGGATCACTCCCATAATTAAGAGGTCTTGTACACATTGCAGAAATGCCTCTCTCTTTACTAGGTTTGTTGATAACCTCGACAGATGGAACCTCCCTTGTGGAGGAGAGGTTTTGAAATCCAGAAGGTATCCCTGAGATATAATCTTCAACGTCCAGGGATCCTGCACATCTCTTGCCCAAGCCTGGGCGAAGAGAGAAAGTCTGCCCCCTACTAAATCCGTCTCCGGATAGGGGGCCCTGTCTTCATGCTGTCTTAGGGGCGGGAGTAGGCTTTCTGGCCTGCTTGCCCTTGTTCCATGACTGGTTGCTTTTCCAACCCTGTCTGTAACGAGCAGTAGATCCTTCCTGTTTTGGAGCGGAGGAAGTTGATGCTGCTCCTGCCTTGAAGTTACGAAAGGCACGAAAATTAGACTGTTTGGCCCTGTCCTGAGGAAGGGCGTGGCCCTTACCTCCCGTAATGTCAGCAATAATTTCCTTCAAGCCGGGCCCGAATAAGGTCTGCCCTTTGAAAGGAATGTTAAGCAGCTTAGATTTGGAAGTTACATCCGCTGACCAGGATTTAAGCCAGAGCGCTCTGCGCGCCTGTATGGCGAATCCGGAATTTTTAGCCGTAAGTTTGGTTAAATGTACTACGGCATCTGAAACAAACGCATTAGCTTGCTTAAGGGTTCTAACTTTTCTCAAAGCCTCATCCAATGGCTCTGTGCGAATAGACTATTCCAGAGACTCAAACCAGAATGCCGCTGCAGCCGTGACAGGCGCAATGCATGCAAGAGGCTGTAATATAAAACCTTGTTGAACAAACATTTTCTTAAGATAACCCTCTAATTTTTTATCCATTGGATCTGAGAAAGCACAGCTATCCTCCACCGGGATAGTGGTACGCTTGGCTAAAGTAGAAACTGCTCCCTCCACCTTAGGGACCGTCTGCCATAAGTCTTGTGTGGTGGCGTCTATAGGGAACATTTTTCTAAATATCGGAGGAGGGGAAAAAGGCACACCGGGTCTATCCCACTCCTTACTAATAATTTCTGTAAGCCTTTTTGGTATAGGAAAAACGTCAGTACACACCGGTACCGCATAGTATCTATCCAACCTACATAATTTCTCCGGGATTGCCACCGTGTCGCAATCATTCAGAGCCGCTAACACCTCCCCTAGTAACACGCGGAGGTTCTCAAGCTTAAATTTAAAATTAGAAATTTTTGAATCCGGTCTCCCCGGATCAGAACTGTCACCGACAGAATGAAGCTCACCGTCCTCATGTTCTGCAAATTGTGACGCAGTATCAGACATGGCTCTCGTGTCATCAGCGCGCTCTGTCCTTAACCCAGGGCTATCGCGCTTGCCTCTTAATTCGGGCATATTGTATAATACTTCTTTCATAACATTAGCCATATCATGTAAAGTGATTTGTAAGGGCCTTGATGTACTTGGCGTCTCAATCTTACGCATCTCCCGAGCGGGAGACGCAGGTACTGACACGTGAGGAGAGTTAGGCGGCATAACTTCCCCCTAGTCTGGTGATAGTTTCTCCATCGGTACAGATTGACTTTTATTCAAAGCAATATCAATACAATCGTTCTATTGGGCTCCACATTGGCTTTTGAACATGATGAACAAACAGTTTCCTCTGAATCAGACATGTTTAAACAGATTTAGCAATGAAACCAGCAAGCTTGGAAATCACTTTCAATAAGTTTACAAGCAATATAAAAAACGCTGCAGCGCTTCAAAAATACAGATATAATTAAAACAATTCTTAACAAGAAGTGTATTATTAGCAGAGGATTGCACCCATTAGCAAAAGGATGATTAACCCCTCAATACCCAAAACGGATATCAATTAAGATTTAACGCTTTTAAGCACAGTCAAACACACTGTCACAGATCTGCTGCGACTGATTACCTCCCTCAAAAATGAATTTTGCAGACCCCTGAGCTCTCTAGAGACGTCCTGGATCAAGGAGGAAGAAGCAGGAAGACTGTGCTAGAATTTTAACTGCGCAACAAGGCGCTTAAACAAGGTCCCTCCCACTCCTATTACAACAGTGGGAGCCCTGATGTAACGGTTTCCATGCAGAAAATATATGTTAGCCATGTGGAAAAAATCATGCCCAAAGAGATTTATCACCAAAGTACCTCACAAAAACGAATAACATGCCAGTAAACGTTTTATTAAAAAACAACATTTTCCAATGTCATGCAAAGTTATCACTAAGCCTGCTACCAGTCGCTACCACTGCAGATAAGGCTTAAGTATTATTTCAGTTTTAACAGTATTTTCTCAGTCAAATTCTAGTCCCTAGAAAATAACTCGACTGCGCATACAATATCAGCCTGATACCAGTCGCCACTACTGCATTTAAGGCTGTACTTACATCATACGGTAAAAGCAGTATTTTCTTAGTCAATTCCATTCCCAGAAAATAATGTACTGCACATACCTCATTTGCGGAGGACCCCGCATGCTATTCCCAGTTTCTGAAGTTACCCCACTCCTCAGAATGTCGAGAACAGCCAGTGGATCTTAGTTACGCCTGCTAAGATCATAGAAAAAAAAACGCAGGCAGTTTCTTCTTCCAAATATTGCCTGGGATAGAAAAAACAGCACACTCCGGTGCCATTTAAAATAACAAACTTTTGATTGAAGAATAGTTAAGTAAAAACTCCAGCTCCTCTCGCGACCTCCTTCGTTGTTGAGGGTTGCAAGAGAATGACTGGATATGACATGTGAGGGGAGGAGCTATATAGCAGCTCTGCTTGGGTGATCCTCTTGCAACTTCCTGTTGGGAAGGAGAATATATCCCATAAGTAATGGATGACCCGTGGACTGAACACACTTAACAAGAGAAATATACACACATATATCAATATAAATACCAAAACAGGTGATATATCAATATAATCACCAAGTCCCAAGGGAAGTCCTTGATAAAAAATGAAGTTCTTGATTGTAGTTGAGATGAAGATGTCTTGATCCAGACAGCAAAGGCAGCACTGAGATGCTACAAAATATTGCGATCAATTGCACAGCCCTAATAATAATATATATATTTTTTATTATTATTTTTTTAAACACACTACTATATGGCCAAAAGTATGTGGACAGCTGACCATCACTCCTATATCAGCTTGTTGGATATTCCTTTTCGAAAACCATGGGCATTAATATGGAGTTGGCCCTCTCTTTGTGGTTATAACAGCAGCAAGTCTTCTGGGAAGGCTTTCCACAATATTTTGGAGTATGTCTGGGGGAATTTGTGCCCATTTAGCCAAAAGAGCATTTGCGAAGTCAAGTACTGATGTTGGACAAGAAGTTCTGGCTTGCAACCAACGTTCCAAAATGTAGTGGCTACATCCACTAAACTGAACTCATACTTTAAAGCCATGGATACCACAGCCATCACAACGCCAACGTCCCCGCATCCAGATAGTGATCTGCAGGAAGAGGACCCCAATATCCCCACAAATGACCCCAGCCTCCCCATAACAAAAGCTGACCTAAAATCACTCCCAACTAAAGAAGACTTTGCAGCCTTTATGACCCAGGTCAGTCAGTTAATAAAAGATAGTTTATCTGAGGTCAAAAGGGACGTCACAGATCTTGGCAATAGGGTATTACAATTAGAAGAGCATGCAGAAGAAATTTCAGAACCTATTCAGCTACATAGCATGCAAATTCAGCACCAGAATGATGAAATAAGGCAAATGCAAATGCAGATAGAAGATCTAGATAATCGAGGAAGAGACCAAAACCTGCGGATCAGAGGAGTATCTGAAAACATCTCAAATGCTGCGCTTCCACAGTACATTCAAGACCTTTTTAGTTACCTTCTGGACACAAAAGAAGAGACTGACATCTCTATAGATAGGATGCATAGGGCCTTAAAACCGAAACCCTCAAACAAGGCACCCCCCAGAGATATCTTCCTCCGCTGTCACAATTTTAAAGATAAGGAACAACTATTGGCTGCAGCCAGAAAGAAGACACCAATCCACAAAAACGGAGATACAATACAAATATTCGCTCACCTAAGCCCGCTAACTCTAGCCAGACGGAGAGAAGTGAAATTCCTCACCACACACTTGAGAGACTGCAATGTACCATACCGATGGGGATTTCCCTTTGCCATCAAAGTATCCAAAGAAAACAAAGAGTTTACATACAAAGACCTAGAAGATTTGGATTCCTTTTGCTCCCAACTAGATATTCCTCTACCAAAACACATCCCTCAAGCCTTAGAACACACAGAGGATTCTCCAGACGCAGACCACCCTCTTCCAAAAACACAGCGCCAAAAATGGATCACTGTAAAAAGAAAAAGAAAAACAGTTTCACCTACCCCCCACTGCTCAGGGACACCACCCACAGATCCACCCTGATGGTCTCCAACAGCATCTTGTATTTACATTTCGAAATGCCCCAACACAGAAGCTATGGGATCATCACACAGAGACATTGATCCTTTTGGTTGAAAGACTAAGTATTCAGTATCTAGACTTTCTACTTTCTGATGCAAATAATCAGTTCTCCTATTATGACATACATTAGACTTCTACCTTAAATAAAAACTCCTTCAAAACATATTTTACCTATAGTAGCCAACGGGGAAAGATAGTGGTATTATAGTGCTACTATTACCCCTCCACTCCTTTATTGCTAGGACACGGAGTATACCCTTGCTCCTGGACTGGTTTAAACTGTTATTTTACATGTTCTTTAAATATGTTGTTTGTTCATTGTTCTATTTATGTTATCTTTGTCCACTGTTTAACCTCTGCTCCTCTAATGTGTTCATACAGATCTATGAGTATATACTCTCTCAAGGCAGCGGTGTCGGCGCTCTCCCCTGCTCCCATTGGTATGTACAGTATTTCGTTATAAAAGGTCTCCACGACAAAATAAAGCGGCAAGACATGGTAAGAAACACACTTGACACCTCACCCACTAAATTCCAGACCAAAAATAAAAATGGCACATAGACCACTAGTAATAGTCTCCCAAAACGCTAAGGGTCTCAACTCACCAACAAAGAGATCAGTTGCACTCCAGTGGTTCACTAACCAGAAAAGCTCAATAGTGTTTGTACAAGAAACACACTTTCCTAAAGCAAACGAACCTAAATTCCACAATAAAAACTTCCCACTCAGCTATCTTAACTCCCATGAAAAAAAGAGGAACGGAGTTGGAATCCTCATACACCGATCATTACCTTTTAAACTTCTACATTCCATCCCAGATACAGAAGGCAGGATCCTCATCTTAGTTGGCCTCATATACAATAGACCTGTTACACTTGTGAATGTCTACGCTCCCAATACTCACAAGGCTAAATTCTTTAACAAATTAAAAACAATGGTGCAAGATGCCGGCAGGGGGGTCATAATCCTGGGCGGAGACCTTAACACTACATTAGGTCCCACTCTAGACACAACTTCTGCCAACACCAAAACATCGCCACGCTCCCCCAATTCAGTATTTAAATGTTTCAGACATCTGAGATTGATAGACACATGGAGATTGCAGCATCCCACACGGCGAAACTTTACTTTTTACTCTTTCCCCTGGGCCATGTATTCAAGAATAGATCACCTTTATCTAGATCAATCACACCTCTCATTACTACT
The DNA here is from genome assembly GCF_027579735.1 of Bombina bombina. NCBI lineage: Eukaryota > Metazoa > Chordata > Amphibia > Anura > Bombinatoridae > Bombina > Bombina bombina. The sequence goes on from NC_069500.1 coordinate 1,382,514,262, forward strand.
AGACTCAGACATTGTTCCTACAGCTTGGTCAGATCACTCTATGATAACTATAACACTTGAATGGCCAGACACCCCAATACACCCATTCCTGTGGAGACTGGACGCGTACCTTCTACACCATCCACCAACTATGAAAAAACTGATGTCCACATTGACAGAATACTTCAACATAAACGCAATACCAGAGACTCGTCCCCTTTATATATGGGACGCTCACAAAGCTGTATTTCGAGGCGAATGCATTAAGCATAAATCATATCTCAAAAAGCAGTTTAACGCACAACTAAACTCTTTAACAACAAAACTAAACACGCTAGAAATACAACATAAAAACACACCCTCTGACAGTAGCGTTCTACAAAACCTAAAGCACACTAGGAATGAACTCAAAACACTACTCTACTCTGATGCTCAGAGAAAGGCTTTACAGCTTAGGAAGAAATACCTATATGAGGGAAATCGCTCAGGAAGAATCCTGGCAATTAACCTCAAAGACAGAACTCACCACACACACATTCACGGATTGCGAACTCCACTAGGGGAGCATATACACGACAGCAAGGCCATTGCTATGCACTTTAAAAATTTCTATCATCAGCTATATAACCTTAAGACTAATGCTTCCACAGAACACACCCAAAAAATTATAGAATACATAAATTCAGCCAATCTGAACAAACTTACGCAGGCACAAACAACAGACCTAGAAAGGCCTATAACTTTAACAGAAATATTGAAAGCTATTAAAGACCTCCCCACAGGGAAAAGCCCAGGCCCAGATGGTCTAACTAACCTATACTACAAGACATTCAAAAACATATTAGCCCCACACTTACTGAAACACTTCAACGCTCTAGATGAGAATAACCACCTTAGCAACGACTCCTTGACAGCACACATATCGGTGATCCTAAAACCTGACAAATCCCCGAAGACCCAGCTAACTACAGACCAATTTCAATCCTGAACACTGACATTAAAATCCTAGGAAAAATTTTGGCAAATCGTTTAAACTCAGTGCTGCACGACATAATACACACGGATCAGGTGGGTTTTGTGCCGGGCCGAGAGGCGAGGGACAATACCCTCAGGGCGTTGACACTTATTGAATACACAAAATATCACAATATCGAGGCAGTGCTTATAGCCATAGACGCAGAAAAAGCATTCGACCGGACAGACTGGCAATTTCTTAAACTAACACTAAAAAACATAGGATTCGGACCAAAAATAATAAACACCATTTTCAATCTATATACTCACCCAAGTGCGAAAGTAAAGGTAAACGGGATTCTGTCAGACAGGCTCCCAATACACAATGGCACACGCCAAGGTTGTCCCCTATCCTCTTCATACTAATGATGGAGGTGTTCGCCTCACGAGTACGCCAGAATCAGTGCATTAAGGGGATCTCGATAAACAGGATTACAAAGTCGCGCTGTATGCGGACGATGTCTTGTTCACTGTAACATCCCCGCTAACTACCATCCCAAAGATTCTAATAGAACTTGACGAGTTTGGAAAGTACACCAACTTCCTTGTTAACAAGCAAAAGTCCGAGATCCTGAACATTACGTTACCAAGTGCCAAATTTAAATCCCTGTCGACAATCTGCCCGCTTCGTCTTAAATCAGACACCATAAAATACCTAGGGATTCACCTCTCCCCTAACCAGAAGACATTATTTGACAGAAATTACAATAAACTCTTACTCAATACACAACGCGACCTGAAGACATGGGCAAATAAACCACTATCCTGGTGGGGCAGGATAAAAGCCATTAAAATGACCACCCTACCTAGAATCCTTTATATTTTACAAACCCTTCCACTATATCTGCCTAGCTGGTACATAAACAGGATTCAAAGAAGCCTTAATGCGTTCGTATGGGGTAAATGCACACCACGAATCAATAGGAACACAATGTACAGGCTAAATAAAGCTAGAGGTTTAGGGCTACCTAGAATAGAAGATTACTACCAGGCAGTGACACTACAAAGGATACTAGACTGGCATAGAGCACAAGAACGTAAAGTATGGGTCGCATTAGACTCACACATCCTAAAGGCACCTTTGGTACATGCTCTATGTTGGGTGTCCAAAGACCTTAGACCTCCCCAGTGTCGGCATCTTGAAATCCATAAACAACTTTTTAAAACCTGGGATCACATAACTGCTACCAAACCTCACATTACCACTTATAGATCACCACTCTTCCCAATAACTTTAAATACAGAAATGATAGGAGGCCTAGATAAAGGTTTCAAAAGATTGACTGAATGGGACTATACGATCCCTCTACTCAAATTTACAGAAGCAGGCAAACTATTAGATAGAGATAAACTGGCAGATCTAGCAGGGGGCAGATTCACCAAATGGCTAAAATACGCCCAACTACAACACTACATACATACATCCCCATTCAAGTCGGATCTGCTGAGAAGGCCCACTGCTTTCGAACAGATGTGTCATAGCGGCATTATACCCAGAGGCACACTCTCTATATCCCGCAAGCTTCTTATAAACACCCCCACAGACACTCTACCGCCTTACACAGCTAAATGGCACCTCGACCTCAAAGGCAACATAGACACAGAAAAATGGAATAACATTTTCAGCTCCCTCAAAAAATCTTCAACATCCCCCGAGATATTAGAACTGAATTTTAAAATCCTTCTTCGATGGTATCTAACCCCATCAAGATTAGCTAGCATTTACCCCAACACATCCAGCTTATGCTGGCGTGGCTGTGGAAAACATGGTAATTTAATCCACATGTGGTGGCATTGCCCAAAAGTCCGTCCACTTTGGAATGCAGTGGAATCCTATTTTAGACGAAGTAATCATACCGAATTTACACTGACCCCACATATTGCCCTATTAAACGACCTACCCAAAATGACCTGTTGTCTGAAAAGGTTAGTGCTACAGATAGGACTCAACAGTGCAAGAAAACTAATAGCGCGTCACTGGAAAAAACCTAGTACCCTGAGCGAAGTTATGTGGGTGGAGGAGGTGGAGGATCAATTTTCCTTTGAGACATATGGCTACTTATGCCGTAACAAAACCGACACTATACTAAACGCTAAGCTCCTTTGGCAGGAGTACCTGTGAGACTATCTACCCCCTACATCGCACACATACAACATGTTAGTAAACTTAGATCACTAAACAAATAATTATGTTGATATCAGAAACACTCACTTTGAGACCCACTGACCTTACACCGTGGATAAGACCAACATCCTGGGAGAGGGAGAGCGCCGAGCCACCAGAACTGCCATAACCATTTAAACCGTTTGCTTTCATATGAGAGAGATACTTACCTTTGTCAGTGACATCTAGAAAACCCACGGAGAGCAATAGTACCGCATTGTGAAGTCTATTAGGACTTTAACACTCTGTTGAAGTGACAAGTTATTTCAGCTACCCACGGAGAGCGAGAGGACCGCATTGTGAAGGGCTATGTGCCTAAGCTAAGCCGGTTTCAAGTTGCACAACAAAATCCTTTTACTACAAGGTCTACAAGAATAATCTGGATACTACGAGCCTGCGTGCGATTCTGCACTAAGAGCGGGGTTCAACATCTATAACATAGCGGCCGCTATTGTCCATCTGTCAAGTTATCCTGACCAATAGGATTTCCCTACAGAGACGACGCCTCTTGATCAGTGACGTCACGGGATATACATACGCCTCACGGAGGTGATTCTAATACACGGACGGTACGCCTGAAGGTAATAACGGGTCTATTTCTACCCGGTTTTGATCCTCTCTTTGTTTCATCTGAGGACTTTAGTTAATATGTCGACTTCCTCTACACACTATTGAATCAAGGTTTATATTGGCAACAGTAGTCATTTGAGTTCTAATTTGTGTTTTTATATATCGGAGACGTCCGATTTTAAATATCTCTGTGTTTTTTTCATTTTAGCTTTGCAGGATCTATAACTCTTTGATTGTTTAATTAAATTTTATTTATAAAGCCAGTCATTTTACTCTATCTCAATTTATTTGCATAGCAAATTATTTTACTCAATTTTCATTGTAGCACCTTTAGCTTTTACTAGCGCTTCTCCTATTTTTTCAATCTTTTGCCTATCTTTTTTCCCTATTTTGAGGGACTTTAGGGTTGGAGCAGCTTGGTGCCTCTTGCGCACACTTTACACACCTACACACACCTATACTCACCTTGTTCCAGAGACTCAAGCATATTTACCTAGTACCCGAGTATGCTCATCTTGTTCCAGAGATCAAGCATACTTACCTAGTACCTGCATATGTTCACATTGTTCTAGAGACCAAGCATACTTACCTGAGCCTGCGTATACTCACCTTGTTCACGAGACCAAGCATACTTCCCTGATAACTGCGTATGTTCACCTTGTTCCTGAGACCAAGCATACATACTTGCACCTGCGTATACTCACCTGGGTCCCGAAAGCCAAGCAGACTTGTCTGATACCTGTGTATGCTCACCTTCTTCCTGAAGTTGTGCCTGCTGTACCTATCTGGTATCCTGTGACTGTTTTACCAGTAAACACTGGATAATCTGTGCCTGCTGAGAAACCTGTGTCTGCAAACAATCCTGTCTCTGCTTCCCTCTTACCAGCTGTGCCTACTATACCTACCAGGTATTCTGTGACACCCTCACCCATTACTATTCAATTCAAGCACCAGTGCCCATTGGATTTTTGCTACTGCAACTTAAAAGTATTCTGAACTTGTATTTGACTTGGTGTTATTTGAACTACCAACTGTTTTGCTTATCAATCAGAAAAGCTCCACACACCCTAACCTATATATGGCTAGATAGATAGGGAGGAGCAAAAAGGTATAACACGTTTCCCTGTTGAAGTAGGAAACTGCTTACCCATTAGTTTTGCAATATTCACTTTAGGAGCAGTCACAAGACTGTGAGAAAGCTATACATTATATATATGTGATACACAGAGAGCTATGTCAGAGCTCCAACACTTTATATCATAAGAATACCAGAGGTGGCAGATGCATTCCAGGGGCAGTTACTGCTGCTCTCCAATGGCACTTCCTGACCCTTCATGAACTTTGTGGTATATGAGGGCATGGAGCCCAGAGTTGTTGTCAGAGCGAGATCCAAGCTTTGTGTTAGCCTTTGTTCATGAGACATTGCATCTGTAAACAAAGAAACAAAATGTAATGGTTCTTTATATCCTTTATTCAATTAAAATGACAGATTAATAAAAAAAACTGTAAAATGAATTAATACTATTTTGACAAGATTAAAGAGCATACTGCTAAAGGTAGTTTTTAGAAATGTGTCCACTACACTCAGTTCTTAAGGAGCAATATGTAGTCCTTGTATGGCACAGTGTTTTTCATGTGTGGGTATCGGAAGGGATTTAAATACATGAAGCACACAATTACTTTGTTTGATTTTTTTAAAGGGACATGAAACCCAAAAAAATTATTTCGTGATTCAGATAGAGAATACAATTTTATATAACTTTCCAATTTACATCTATTATTTGTTTCCTTCTCTTGTTATCCTTTGCTGAAAGGTTTATCTGGGAAAACTCAGGAGCAGCAGAGAACCTAGGTTCTAGCTGTTGATTGGTGGCTGTATATGTGTGTGTGTGTATATATATATATATATATATATATATATATATATATATATATATATATAAGCCAAAGTTCAAAAGGTATATGCACTCTCACCACTGTCCTGCAACTGCCAGGGTGCTCTGTGGAAGTATAAGCAAAGTAGATAAGTAGAAGCACTCACTGGACTTCAGAATACTGTGTACAAAAATATTTATTTGTGAAGTTTCGGGACCTCAAGTGTCCCTTCTTCTGACCAGGTCCCGAAACGTCACAAATATTTTTGTACACAGTATTCTGAAGTGCTTCTACTTATCTACTTTGTGTGTGTATATATATATATATATATATCTCGATTGTGATTGGCTCATCCATGTGTACAGTTAGAAACCAGCAGTGCATTGCTGCTCCTTCAACAAATGATAAATAATAAAAGTGAATTAGAAAGTTGTTTAAAATTATATTCTCTATCTGAACCAAGATAGAAAAAATTTGTGTTTTATTTCCCTTTAAGTAAATAAATTCCCTGTGCCACATATTAGCCTGCAGAGCAATAAACGGCTAACATGGCGTACTGCTAGTTTTAATGCTCACTTGGATGACTGTCATTCTAATATACTATCAGACTTAAAGTGAATGTAAAGTTGAATGAATGAGTGTCCGGTTTTTTAAAAATAATATTAAAATCAGGGGCACTTTTATTCATTAAACTTTACATAGCAGCGTTAAAAATACTTACCTTTTCATAAGGAAACACAGACCGTCGATCCTCTGCCCGCTTCTCATGCTGTACAGTATATCGATGATGAAACCAGCTTCCTCAATCATGGCGTGTACCAAATAGGTGTCCAGTTCGTGAGGCAACAAAGATTTGTCATTGATATGCTGTACAGCATGAGAAGCGTGCGGAGGATCCCAGTCTGTGTTTCCTAAAGGTAATTAATAAATAAAAAATGCTGCAATGTAAAGTTTAATTAATGAAAGTGCCCCTGTTTTTAATAGTATTTTTAAAAAATGGGCTTTCATTCATCAAAGTTTATCTTCACTTTAATCTGTGCTGAGGTCATGCTTTGCTTTACTGTGATCTCATGAGATTTCACCAAAATTTTTAAAGATTTCATAGTAAATTTTCTTAAACTTAAGATGGAAATAAAGTGACTGTACCGCACATGCCAGGTGCCCATTATGTGTATTAGATTGCAAAGTACAATATTAGGATGGACCACCAATAACAGTGAGATGCAAATGGAGAGGGAAAAAAAATAAATGTATGCTTAAATGATAAATGCTTTTGTTTTCTGGTAGAGAGAGTCCACGATTCCATTCATTACTGTTGGGAAATTCACCACCTGGCCACCAGGAGGAGGCAAAGACACCCCAGCCAGAGCTTAAGTATCCTCCCACTACCCGTACATTACTGTTGGGAATCCAATACCCAAGCCAGAGGGGACACAGAATGGACAGGGAGGGAGAACTAAAGGCAGACGGACCTAAACTGAAGGCACCACCACTTGAAGCACCTTTCTCCCAAAAGAAGCCTCAGCTGAGGCAAAAACATCAAACCTGTAAAATTTAGAAAAAAAGTATGCAAAGAGGACCACCAAGTAGTCGCCTTACAGATTTGTTCCATGGATGCTTCATTCTTAAAAGCCCAGGAAGAAGAGACAGCATGGGAGAATGAGCCGTAATCCTCTCAGGAAGCTGCTGCTCAGCTTCCTCGTAAACCAAACGAATAATACTCCTCAGCCAAAAAAAAAATAGATTAGTTGCAGTGGCTTTTTGACCCTTGCGCCCACCGGCGTACACTACAAACAAGGAAAAAGATTGCCTAAAATTCATGGTAGCCTAGAGATAGACTCAAAGCACGCACCACATCAAGCTTGTGTAGTAGACACTCCTTATGAGGAGGATTAGGACAAAAGTAGGATCTACAATCTCCCGATTGAGATTGCAGTCAGAGACCACCTTAGGAAAAAATCCTAAATTAGTAAGAACAACAGTCTTATCTACATGGAAAATAAGATAAGGAGAATCCACTGTAAGGCAGATAATACCGAAAATCTATGATCAAAAGAAATATCCAACAGAAACAAACTTTCCAAGATAAAAGTTTAATATCAAACATAACCATTTGAAGAAACACCAAATTAATACTCCAAGGAGGAGCAACAGGTATAAACACAGGCCAGATTCCAACCAGAGCATGAACAAAGGACTGAACGTCCGAAAGATTAGCTAACTCCTTGTGTAGTAAGACAGAAAGGACAGAAAACTGACCCTAGAGAACTAGCAGACACACCTTCCTCTAAATCCTCTTGGAGAAGCAACCAATTCCAAGGAACTCTCACCTTGTGCCAAGATAATTTCGAGCCTCACACCAGGATAGGTAGATGTGTCACACCTTGAGATACATCCGACAGGACACCGGCTTGCGATCCTAGATCAGAGTATTGAAAGACACTATCAGAACAATCTCGTTTAGATAGGATTAGGCGTACAATCTCCACGCAGTTATCCTCAGACAATCTAGATTTTGATGAAAGAACAGACCTTGATTAGAAGGTCCTTTGCCAGAGGAAACCTCCACGGAGGAGAGGATGACATCTTCACCAGATCTGCAAACCAAGTACCGCGAGGCCAAGCTGGAACAATTAAGATCACCAAAGCCCAATCCTGTTTGATGCAGGCTATGACACTTTGAGGAGAAGAGTAAATGTAAATATGTCTGAACCTCCAAAGAATAACTAACGCATCCACCAGTACCGCCTTAAGATCTTCCGATCTCGACCCGTAGCTGGTCAATTTGGGATTGCTATCTGCTCAGGAAGTCAGTCTTCCAATTGTCCACTCCCAGAATATGAATGGCCCGAAAAGACAATTGTGGGACTCTGCCCACTGAAGGATGTGAGAGACCTCCTTCATAGCCAGGAAGCTACTTAATTTTCCCTGATAATTGATAAAAGCTATAGATTATATCTCCGTTTGGAATCTGGTAAACTGGGCTGAACAAAGTTGAAACCACACCAACAGAAAATTGAAAATGGCTCGCAACTCTAGAATATAAATAGGGAGAACAGACTCCTCCGGTGATCAGATGCCCTGAGCTCAGGGAAAAACCAGACTGACCCCCAGCACAGAAGGCTGGAATCCGAGATCACAATCAGTCCAAATGATCTATAAAAAAAAAAACACGATCCTAGGGACAGATGATCCTGATAGAGCCACCAAGAGAGATTCTCTTGTGTGGCTGTCCAGGATGATAAGTTGAGATAGATCAGGATGATCAATGCTCCATGGATAACCTGAACTTAAAACAGAGTAAAATAAAAGATTGCAGCTCTAAATACGTTATATTAAAATAACATATCAGTAGAGGACATGCAAACTACTTTAGAATAAAAAAAATGATCTCCAAAAGGGAAAAATGTGTACCATTGTACAGCAAAAAATGTAACTTAAAAGGAGTAACACAGACAAGGTTACTAAATCAGCATTAGGAGGATTTTTATGTCCAATGTTGTCTCTGGCTGCAGTGTTCCTTTAAAGGGACACTCAAGTCAAAATAAATTTTCATCAAATCAGATAGAGGATGCAGTTTTAAGACACTTTCCATTTTACTTCCATTATCAAATTTTGCAGTCTTTTTATATTCACACAAAATCCTACTGAGCATGTCCACACGCTCACAAGGTATTCGTATACTAGCCTGTGATTGGCTGATGTCTGTTACATGATACAGGTGGCCGGATAATGGGAGAAAATGAACTGCTTATTTGAAATTCAGAGTGTTGTTATATTGTATTTTTATTATGCACTTGTTAATTATGCAATTCTACTGCATTGAGTGGTCCTTTAAGTGAGCAGCAGCATAGGGCAAACTTTGGCTGTTTGAAAACCTGCATAATACGTGAATACTAAACAGATATGCACCTGTTTGTATTATTAAATTTTCCACTTTCATATGTCGGTGAAGATTTCAATCCACCTTAAATGTTAAATAGGAGAGACTTTAAAGCTGTAAATCTAGTGCATAGGAGACAGATGCAGAAGCCACATAGCGTTCTGCAGCTTCTCCCTTGTAACATCTCCTTTCTGCAGGAGACTAAATACTATGTTGCAATACACAAAGGCTTAAATAATAAGAGATAATACGCAAGGATGATTTAAAAGCTCTCTGCTGGTTTAGCCACTGCAGAGCTTTATGTCCCATCAATTAGCCAACAGATCGCACAACATACCAGGGTACCCCTGAAGAAAAAAACACCTGTTCAAAGCTCTAAGAGGAACTTAAGCAGGACTAAATATAAAAGAATTCACACAGGAAATTTATATTAAAATATGCGCTAATCCTTAGCGACTAAGTAAGATGTACACAATCTAAAATATTTTGTCCCAGAAACACATACTGAAAGGACACAGTCTATCCAGGGTATAGCGCTAATGGCAATAGCCACCTAGCCCCTACTTAAAAGGGAGAGAGACTGAAGGAGAGAGATTTTTGGAGCTGCCGAAACTGCGCCATCAGTCAGTCTCGCAGACCTCGACCTGCCTCCTCTTAAAGTCGACAAGTGCACCAAAGGCCGGTTAGTGAACAAAAAATTTTAACCCCACCGCTGCTGGATGTCACTGATGCGTGAGAGCATAAACTACACTTAAGGAATGAAAAAATATTTATTTAAAACATGCAACCTTTTAACAATAATACCGAAGGGCGAATGTGACATCAGTCCACAGTAACACCACCTCACAAAGAAATGGCGCCGAAACGGTCCTGAGGCGATACACTCTTAAAGTTCCTAGCGTACAGCTAGCATCATCGGAGGTAGAATACTGAATAAGGGTAACCGTGTCTGCTAATATAACCATGACTAACCTCCACCCCTGAGAGGTATCTATTCAGGCTATTTAGAATTAGCAGTAAACTTAAAATAGCATTCTGAGCCCCGTATTGCCAACATACTGATGCCACGCTACGTGAGATACTATCGGAAGACACTAAGGCCTTAGCTCATACCGCTCGGTATTTAGAGCTTCTTGGTGGACCTAGTATGGGCAACAGGGAAGGATTAATGCACGTTACTAGAGCATACGGCACCTTATGCCGAGGGCAATATTAAACTCAGTCTTACCATTCTCCATAAGTAAGCAAGAAAAAAAACATTCTGCCTGCAAGATATGAAAATAAAGTCCGATCCGGTTCACAAATAAAGGCTTTGACCCAGAACCGGAGAGTCCCTGTATGGCAAAACATAGAAGAAAACTGCCAATAAGAGATAACCCTCCCTAGGAAAAAGGTTTTTTTCTCAGAGTCCCTTAACATGTCCGCCATAAAGGGGGGAAATATAATAAGGGCTTACCCTCCAGGGCCTCTGCTGTGGAGCAGACACAGCACTTCCAGGTCTGACAGCTTCATCCAGACTTCTGACAGGGACCTGAAGTAGAAAGGAAAGCAGTTTAAACACTGGTTGCCAGATGGGGGGGTTAGCACAGATTGCTGGAAGGAGGACAGAGAAGTTCCCTGCGACATCCAGCAACTAACAGCTACCAATACTCTTACGAAGAGGTTTACATGGACAAAGCATTAACCCCAGTCCTATCTTGCAGGGAAGCTACCCATTAAAAGACTAAAATCCATATATCTTCAGAGCACCATCTTCGCTGCCTTCTTGTTACAGAAGCAAAGAATGACTGGGGAGTATGGGTACTGGGAGGATACTTAAGCTCTGGCTGGGGTGTCTTTAGCTCCTAATTGTGGCCAGGTGCATATATATATATATATATATATATATATATATATATATATATATAGTGCATCTATTCTATTTGATATATAATTGTCTAGAAGAAGAAGAAATAAATTAATTTAAAAAAAAACTAATATTTGTCATTTCCAGATACAACTGATAGTAATGTTATCTAATCTGTATAGTATAAACAGATAAAACAGCCAGATACTACCTACATACAATCTTGGCTGTTGTATAAAAACCTTAAAGAATTGGTGGCCCCGCCTAATATTGTACTGCAGAAACTTATACTTGTAATGGATTTTGGTAGAACCCTAAAAATAGACTGGGAATATTGTTAAGGTCATACAATGATGACAGTTCTCTCTTCTACATAATGCCATCTTATGTTGTCACATTATAAGGGCTATAGGCTGCAACGTTACACCACCAATATTGGAGTGTTGTGATCAACATGTATCAACATAATAGTAGTGATGTAAATAGTCAGCTAATAGCATAGTTCTTTGGACTATATATATATATATATATATATATATATATATATATATATATATATATATATATATATATATATTATATATATATATATATATATATATATATATATATATAGCCATAACATTATGTAGATATACTACTTTAATCTTAGTTGGTTTTATGGAAATCTAGACAGCAGTTACCATTTCACTTACATGGAGACAGCTGAACGTAATTAAGTAAGCTTTAAATCTCAGATCTCCGCTGTCCTATCATGGTCTGAGGAAGTAAGGCACTGGCAAAGCGCCAAATGTAAATGCGTCAGAATGTTGTCAAAATCCTCTTTTTTTATATTGACTTTTAATTGATTTATAAATAAAGTAAACATTTTACATCAAATATCTTGTTGACAAATAGAAAGCATGAAAGTAACTGGAAGCTAGACATAAGATGAAGGAAATACCAATACATTATTAGGCGTAGGGGTGTAACAAATGCTTATTTTCATAAATCGATAAAATCGGATGATTATTTTCGTCAATTAATGTGATAAAAAAAAATTCTATAACATTTTTTCATATATTGAAAATAAAATGAGCATTACTAATATAAACTTCAGACTAAAACTTGACATTAACACAACCCCAGAGGCAGAACTTTCCTTCACTTTCTGCAATAAGATTTTTAAGTGAAACATTTTCTGCAGATTATTTAGAAAATTTAAAATATGCAGTTACACTAAAGCACCAGTTCAATTGCAATGTGTTGATTAACTGGAGAATAAAACAAATTTTAAAGATTTATAATATAGTGCAGCAACTGAAAATTGCATTACACGTTAGCTGCAGAGAAAAAAAAGAAAGAAAGTAAAATGCCTTGTGAAAAAATCCCTGAGAACCAATCAGCAATAATAAATGCAGTGCTGCTCCATATTTGACTGTTCTCTTCAAGCAGCACTTTGTTCTGGATGCACTGTGTTAAGGAAAACTTACAGTGCAGCCAGAGCACAGTGGTGTTTGAAGAAAACAGCCTGATACAGAGCAGCGCTGCAAAGCGAAAGAGCCAACAGTTCCTGCATGTGTTCCATTCTTTTTGCAGACTTGCTGCATTTTCTGTGATGACATCTCATATCACTGCTTGTTATGTCTTGGGGAACACAACTGTCCAATTTTTAAGCAGCAGAGCACATTTTTATAATTAAGCAAAACCAAACCACAAACTGATTTTTATAGAGGTAGAACTAGAGATAGTTTATCACTGTTTATATAACATTTTATTATTCACTCTTCCAGAAACTTTAGAATGAAATGCAAAAATGTCAACATGTAACATGCTCCTGGTAGAGGCTGTCTCTCATTTTGCAAGCTATTTTGCCCGCAGCAAAGAAGAGGCGCTCAGATGGTGTTGAAGTGCCCGAGATGCATGAGTAGGGTTTTGCCAATTTCAACAAAATGGTATATTTATCTTTAGTTAGTGTTTTCCTCCTTGACAAGGAGCATCTAAACAAAGTACCTCTGGACTTAATTTCTCACAAATAACTTAAATATTTATACGCAGTGGTAAATAAACCAGATATAAAAGGTTAGGGAAACAATATCTAATCCGCTCTTAAAATGACAGATACATACTCAGAGGTTGAATCTAGTACATATCACAATTTATTAAAAATAAAAATGGTCCAAAGTGCTAAGGACTATATATCAATAACAGGACAAAGCCTTACACATTTATCTATACAGTACATATAATCAGCAATAGGAAGCAATAAGCTAATAATTGTGCAAACAGATAATAGTGCACATTAGTTCAAATAACTCCCACCAATCTAAAGCTAAGTGTAAATAATAATCCCATTTATGGGCTACTGGTAGCCAAGGAGTTAAAAGCACAGTAAACACCTTGTCATATTTTTCTGCTGTCCTGCAATATACTAACACACTAGGTAAGTGTGAACAAATAGGAATGCATTAACTGATTATTTGCTGCAGAACATTAAAGTGATTACTAATTTTACAAGAAAAGAATGACCACTGGCAGCCATATACATATATTAGATAGAAGACAAAATCAGGGGTGCCACATGGCCTAGTATCGCAAGATAATACAAAAAACAGAATTTATGTTTACCTGATAAATTACTTTCTCCAACGGTGTGTCCGGTCCACGGCGTCATCCTTACTTGTGGGATATTCTCTTCCCCAACAGGAAATGGCAAAGAGCCCAGCAAAGCTGGTCACATGATCCCTCCTAGGCTCCGCCTACCCCAGTCATTCGACCGACGTTAAGGAGGAATATTTGCATAGGAGAGACCATATGGTACCGTGGTGACTGTAGTTTAAGAAAAAAATTATCAGACCTGATTAAAAAAACCAGGGCGGGCCGTGGACCGGACACACCGTTGGAGAAAGTAATTTATCAGGTAAACATAAATTCTGTTTTCTCCAACATAGGTGTGTCCGGTCCACGGCGTCATCCTTACTTGTGGGAACCAATACCAAAGCTTTAGGACACGGATGAAGGGAGGGAGCAAATCAGGTCACCTAAATGGAAGGCACCACGGCTTGCAAAACCTTTCTCCCAAAAATAGCCTCAGAAGAAGCAAAAGTATCAAACTTGTAAAATTTGGTAAAAGTGTGCAGTGAAGACCAAGTCGCTGCCCTACATATCTGATCAACAGAAGCCTCGTTCTTGAAGGCCCATGTGGAAGCCACAGCCCTAGTGGAATGAGCTGTGATTCTTTCGGGAGGCTGCCGTCCGGCAGTCTCGTAAGCCAATCTGATGATGCTTTTAATCCAAAAAGAGAGAGAGGTAGAAGTTGCTTTTTGACCTCTCCTTTTACCGGAATAAACAACAAACAAGGAAGATGTTTGTCTAAAATCCTTTGTAGCATCTAAATAGAATTTTAGAGCGCGAACAACATCCAAATTGTGCAACAAACGTTCCTTCTTTGAAACTGGTTTCGGACACAGAGAAGGTACGATAATCTCCTGGTTAATGTTTTTGTTAGAAACAACTTTTGGAAGAAAACCAGGTTTAGTACGTAAAACCACCTTATCTGCATGGAACACCAGATAAGGAGGAGAACACTGCAGAGCAGATAATTCTGAAACTCTTCTAGCAGAAGAAATTGCAACTAAAAACAAAACTTTCCAAGATAATAACTTAATATCAACGGAATGCAAGGGTTCAAACGGAACCCCCTGAAGAACTGAAAGAACTAAATTGAGACTCCAAGGAGGAGTCAAAGGTTTGTAAACAGGCTTAATTCTAACCAGAGCCTGAACAAAGGCTTGAACATCTGGCACAGCGGCCAGCTTTTTGTGAAGTAACACAGACAAGGCAGAAATCTGTCCCTTCAGGGAACTTGCAGATAATCCTTTTTCCAATCCTTCTTGAAGGAAGGATAGAATCCTAGGAATCTTAACCTTGTCCCAAGGGAATCCTTTAGATTCACACCAACAGATATATTTTTTCCAAATTTTGTGGTAAATCTTTCTAGTTACAGGCTTTCTGGCCTGAACAAGAGTATCGATAACAGAATCTGAGAATCCTCGCTTCGATAAGATCAAGCGTTCAATCTCCAAGCAGTCAGCTGGAGTGAAACCAGATTCGGATGTTCGAACGGACCCTGAACAAGAAGGTCTCGTCTCAAAGGTAGCTTCCAAGGAGGAGCCGATGACATATTCACCAGATCTGCATACCAAGTCCTGCGTGGCCACGCAGGAGCTATCAAAATCACCGACGCCCTCTCCTGATTGATCCTGGCTACCAGCCTGGGGATGAGAGGAAACGGCGGGAACACATAAGCTAGTTTGAAGGTCCAAGGTGCTACTAGTGCATCCACTAGAGCCGCCTTGGGATCCCTGGATCTGGACCCGTAGCAAGGAACTTTGAAGTTCTGACGAGAGGCCATCAGATCCATGTCTGGAATGCCCCACAGCTGAGTGACTTGGGCAAAGATTTCCGGATGGAGTTCCCACTCCCCCGGATGCAATGTCTGACGACTCAGAAAATCCGCTTCCCAATTTTCCACTCCTGGGATGTGGATAGCAGACAGGTGGCAGGAGTGAGACTCCGCCCATAGAATGATTTTGGTCACTTCTTCCATCGCCAGGGAACTCCTTGTTCCCCCCTGATGGTTGATGTACGCAACAGTTGTCATGTTGTCTGATTGAAACCGTATGAACTTGGCCCTCGCTAGCTGAGGCCAAGCCTTGAGAGCATTGAATATCGCTCTCAGTTCCAGAATATTTATCGGTAGAAGAGATTCTTCCCGAGACCAAAGACCCTGAGCTTTCAGGGATCCCCAGACCGCGCCCCAGCCCATCAGACTGGCGTCGGTCGTGACAATGACCCACTCTGGTCTGCGGAATGTCATCCCTCGTGACAGGTTGTCCAGGGACAGCCACCAACGGAGTGAGTCTCTGGTCCTCTGATTTACTTGTATCTTCGGAGACAAGTCTGTATAGTCCCCATTCCACTGACTGAGCATGCACAGTTGTAATGGTCTTAGATGAATGCGTGCAAAAGGAACTATGTCCATTGCCGCTACCATCAACCCGATCACTTCCATGCACTGAGCTATGGAAGGAAGAGGAACGGAATGAAGTATCCGACAAGAGTCTAGAAGTTTTGTTTTTCTGGCCTCTGTCAGAAAAATCCTCATTTCTAAGGAGTCTATTATTGTTCCCAAGAAGGGAACCCTTGTTGACGGAGATAGAGAACTCTTTTCCACGTTCACTTTCCATCCGTGAGATCTGAGAAAGGCCAGGACAATGTCCGTGTGAGCCTTTGCTTGAGGAAGGGACGACGCTTGAATCAGAATGTCGTCCAAGTAAGGTACTACAGCAATGCCCCTTGGTCTTAGCACAGCTAGAAGGGACCCTAGTACCTTTGTGAAAATCCTTGGAGCAGTGGCTAATCCGAAAGGAAGCGCCACGAACTGGTAATGTTTGTCCAGGAATGCGAACCTCAGGAACCGATGATGTTCCTTGTGGATAGGAATATGTAGATACGCATCCTTTAAATCCACCGTGGTCATGAATTGACCTTCCTGGATGGAAGGAAGAATAGTTCGAATGGTTTCCATCTTGAACGATGGAACCTTGAGAAACTTGTTTAAGATCTTGAGATCTAAGATTGGTCTGAACGTTCCCTCTTTTTTGGGAACTATAAACAGATTGGAGTAGAACCCCATCCCTTGTTCTCTTAATGGAACGGGATGAATCACTCCCATTTTTAACAGGTCTTCTACACAATGTAAGAATGCCTGTCTTTTTATGTGGTCTGAAGACAACTGAGACCTGTGGAACCTCCCCCTTGGGGGAAGTCCCTTGAATTCCAGAAGATAACCTTGGGAGACTATTTCTAGCGCCCAAGGATCCAGAACATCTCTTGCCCAAGCCTGAGCGAAGAGAGAGAGTCTGCCCCCCACCAGATCCGGTCCCGGATCGGGGGCCAACATTTCATGCTGTCTTGGTAGCAGTGGCAGGTTTCTTGGCCTGCTTTCCCTTGTTCCAGCCTTGCATTGTTCTCCAAGCTGGCTTGGCTTGAGAAGTATTACCCTCTTGCTTAGAGGACGTAGCACTTTGGGCTGGTCCGTTTCTACGAAAGGGACGAAAATTAGGTTTATTTTTTGCCTTGAAAGGCCGATCCTGAGGAAGGGCGTGGCCCTTACCCCCAGTGATATCCGAGATAATCTCTTTCAAGTCAGGGCCAAACAGCGTTTTCCCCTTGAAAAGAATGTTAAGTAGCTTGTTCTTGGAAGACGCATCAGCCGACCAAGATTTCAACCAAAGCGCTCTGCGCGCCACAATAGCAAACCCAGAATTCTTAGCCGCTAACCTAGCCAATTGCAAAGTGGCGTCTAGGGTGAAAGAATTAGCCAATTTGAGAGCATTGATTCTGTCCATAATCTCCTCATAAGGAGGAGAATCACTGTCGACCGCCTTTATCAGCTCATCGAACCAGAAACATGCGGCTGTAGCGACAGGGACAATGCATGAAATTGGTTGTAGAAGGAAACCCTGCTGAACAAACATCTTTTTAAGCAAACCTTCTAATTTTTTATCCATAGGATCTTTGAAAGCACAACTATCCTCTATGGGTATAGTGGTGCGTTTGTTTAAAGTGGAAACCGCTCCCTCGACCTTGGGGACTGTCTGCCATAAGTCCTTTCTGGGGTCGATCATAGGAAACAATTTTTTAAATATGGGGGGAGGGACGAAAGGAATACCGGGCCTTTCCCATTCTTTATTAACAATGTCCGCCACCCGCTTGGGTATAGGAAAAGCTTCTGGGAGCCCCGGCACCTCTAGGAACTTGTCCATTTTACATAGTTTCTCTGGGATGACCAACTTGTCACAATCATCCAGAGTGGATAATACCTCCTTAAGCAGAATGCGGAGATGTTCCAACTTAAATTTAAATGCAATCACATCAGGTTCAGCTTGTTGAGAAATGTTCCCTGAATCAGTAATTTCTCCCTCAGACAAAACCTCCCTGGCCCCATCAGACTGAGTTAGGGGCCCTTCAGAAATATTAATATCAGCGTCGTCATGCTCTTCAGTATCTAAAACAGAGCAGTCGCGCTTACGCTGATAAGTGTTCATTTTGGCTAAAATGTTTTTGACAGAATTATCCATTACAGCCGTTAATTGTTGCATAGTAAGGAGTATTGGCGCGCTAGATGTACTAGGGGCCTCCTGAGTGGTCAAGACTCGTGTAGACGAAGGAGGGAATGATGCAGTACCATGCTTACTCCCCTCACTTGAGGAATCATCTTGGGCATCATTGTCATTGTCACATAAATCACATTTATTTAAATGAATAGGAATTTTGGCTTCCCCACATTCAGAACACAGTCTATCTGGTAGTTCAGACATGTTAAACAGGCATAAACTTGATAACAAGTACAAAAAACGTTTTAAAATAAAACCGTTACTGTCACTTTAAATTTTAAACTGAACACACTTTATTACTGCAAATGCGAAAAAACATGAAGGAATTGTACAAAATTCACCAAATTTTCACCACAGTGTCTTAAAGCCTTAAAAGTATTGCACACCAAATTTGGAAGCTTTAACCCTTAAAATAACGGAACCGGAGCCGTTTTGAACTTTAACCCCTTTACAGTCCCTGGTATCTGCTTTGCTGAGACCCAACCAAGCCCCAAGGGGAATACAATACCAAATGACGCCTTCAGAAAGTCTTTTCTAAGTATCAGAGCTCCTCTCACATGCGACTGCATGCCATGCCTCTCAAAAACAAGTGCGCAACACCGGCGCGAAAATGAGGCTCTGCCTATGCTTTGGGAAAGCCCCTAAAGAATAAGGTGTCTAAAACAGTGCCTGCCGATATTATTATATCAAAATACCCAGATAAAATGATTCCTCAAGGCTAAATGTGTTAATAATCAATCGATTTAGCCCAAAAAAAATCTACAGTCTTAATAAGCCCTTTTTTGAAGCCCTTATTTACAATCGTAATAAACATGGCTTACCGGATCCCAGAGGGAAAATGACAGCTTCCAGCATTACATCGTCTTGTTAGAATGTGTCATACCTCAAGCAGCAAGAGACTGCTCACTGTTCCCCCAACTGAAGTTAATTGCTCTCAACAGTCCTGTGTGGAACAGCCATGGATTTTAGTGACGGTTGCTAAAATCATTTTCCTCATACAAACAGAAATCTTCATCTCTTTTCTGTTTCTGAGTAAATAGTACATACCAGCACTATTTCAAAATAACAAACTCTTGATTGAATAATAAAAACTACAGTTAAACACTAAAAAACTCTAAGCCATCTCCGTGGAGATGTTGCCTGTACAACGGCAAAGAGAATGACTGGGGTAGGCGGAGCCTAGGAGGGATCATGTGACCAGCTTTGCTGGGCTCTTTGCCATTTCCTGTTGGGGAAGAGAATATCCCACAAGTAAGGATGACGCCGTGGACCGGACACACCTATGTTGGAGAAAGTATAATGATATCAGGGTATACACTCACATTTGATATTGCACCAAAGGATATAGGTGCAAATGAGCAGACTGGATTCTCAAGGTCATCCAGCAGACAAAACTCCTGCAATCAGTCAGCACAGTCGACAGATATCTTCTGGTGGGCTCTCTCCAAAGAGAGATATCGGTCGACTGTGCTGGCTGCGGGAGTTTGGTCTGCTATATACTTTGGTGCAATATCATATGTGAGTGCATACATTGATATCTTTACATTCTATATATCATCTGGAGATATTAAGCCATGTGGTGCCCCTGTTTTTT